>NC_058081.1:706519029-706819029 GCF_014858855.1 Bufo gargarizans
TGTCGTGCTGGTACCTCAACCCAACCGTCACCCGAAAAAGATGTCGCCTGTAGCAGGAGTGGAATAAGGCGTGACACCCGCTATTTCTGTCCTGACTGCCCTGACCACCCTGCCCTATGCTTTGGAGAGTGTTTCCAGAAGTACCACACACAGGTACACCTAGCATAGGGATCACATCTCACCAGGACAGGCACACAGGGCTATTAGGGCCCATTCACTCACAGCTGCTGCAAACCTCTCCTTTCACCTGGGACAAAGTGCATAACGCACTTCGCCACATCTTTGGCGATTTGCGCTTTGCACATTGACCCATGGGGAAGGAGAGGTTTTGTTCTATAAAAGGTAAAAAAAAACAAAAAAAACACAGTAATCAAAAAGGTAAGTGTTAGTTTCAAAAGTTAAAGTTTCTATGTTCTGTTCCAAAGTTAATAAAATTATTGGCGTTGCGGCCTGGTTTTTTTCTTTTTTTGTACCTTCCAGATGGACCACCGATCTACTAGCTGCAGCACCGATGTGCCTTCTAGACAGAAGCATTGCGCTGCTGTCATATTTACACGCAAGGCGGGTGTGATGCCGGTGCTGCAAGACGAGATTTCTACTCTGCAGGTTAAAGATACGTTGCCAAAGCATACGAGCTGAGGAGGAGGCTGGCGTTCCTATGCTTTGGCAAACACTTTGTATATAAAAAATAAATAAAAAAATCCGGCAATGATTTATTCATCAAATCGATCAATGTGAATGGAGAAATCTGGTTTGCCAGGGCATACGAACTAAGTGGGTATGATGTTGGGTGGAGCTCCTATGTCCTGGCAGACGCCTTTCCCCTCCTTTTTTTTTTTTTGGCAGAGATTTTTTCATCCACATTGATCGATGCGAATGAAGAAATCTGTGCCGTTCATTTTTTTCTTTCAGCCCAGAGGCTGAACGGAAAAAAAAATCTCATTACCTGTATGCTCAATATAAGGAGAATAGCAGAAAACTCCTAATGCTGGCCATACATGTAATGATTGCGGAGACCCTCAAATGCCAGGGCAGTACAAACACCCCACAACTGACCCCATTTTGGAAAGAAGACACCCCAAGGTATTGCTGAGGGGCATATTGAGTCCATGAAAGATTTAAATTTTGTCCTAAGTTAGCGAGGAGACTTGAGAAAAAACAAAAAAAACTCAATTTCCGCTAACTTATGAACTCGCCCAGGCCCCTCATTGAATACCTTGGGGTGTCTTATTTCCAAAGTGGGGTCACATGTGGGGTATTTATACGTGCCCTGGCTTTTTAGCGGCCCTAAAGCGTGAGAAGAAGTCTGGTATCCAAATATCTAAAAATGTCCTCCTAAAAGGAATTTGGGCACCTTTGCGCATCTAGGCTGCAAAAAGTGTCACACATGTGGTATCGCCGTACTCAGGAGAAGCTGGGGAATGTGTTTTGGGGTGTCATTTTACATATACCCATGCTGGGTGAGATAAATATCTTGGTCAAATGCCAACTTTGTATAAAAAAATTGGAAAAGTTGACTTTTGCCAAGATATTTCTCTCACCCAGCATGGTTATATGTAAAATGACACCCCAAAACACATTCCCCAACTTCTCCTGAGTACGTCGATACCAGATGTGGGACACTTTTTGCAGCCTAGGTGGGCAAAGGGACCCACATTCCAAAGTGCAACTTTCGGATTTCACCGGTCATTTTTTACAGATTTTGATTGCAAAGTACTTCTCACACATTTGGGCCCCTAAATTGCCAGGGCAGTATAACTACGCCACAAGTGACCCCATTTTGGAAATAAGACATCCCAAGGTATTCCGTGAGGGGCATGGCGAGTTCCTAGAATTTTTTATTTTTTGTCGCAAGTTAGTGGAATATGAGACTTTGTAAGGAAAAAAGAAAAAAATAATCATCATTTTCCGCTAACTTGTGACAAAAAATAAAAAATTCTAGGAACTCGCCGTGCCCCTCACGGAATACCTTGGGGTGTCTTCTTTCCAAAATGGGGTCACTTGTGGCAAGTTATACTGCCCTGGCAATTTAGGGGCCCAAATGTCTGAGAAGTACTTTGCAATCAAAATCTGTAAAAAATTACCGGTGAAATCCGAAAGGTGCACTTTGGAATATGTGCCCCTTTGCCCACCTAGGCTGCAAAAAGTGTCACACATCTGGTATTGCCGTACTCAGGAGAAGTTGGGGAATGTGTTTTGGGGTGTCATTTTACATATAACCATGCTGGGTGAGAGAAATATCTTGGCAAAAGACAACTTTTCCAATTTTTTTATACAAAGTTGGCATTTGACCAAGATATTTCTCTCACCCAGCATGGTTATATGTAAAATGACACCCCAAAACACATTCCCCAACTTCTCCTGAGTACGTCGATACCAGATGTGTGACACTTTTTTGCAGCCTAGGTGGGCAAAGGGACCCACATTCCAAAGTGCAACTTTCGGATTTCACCGGTCATTTTTTACAGATTTTGATTGCAAAGTACTTCTCACACATTTGGGCCCCTAAATTGCCAGGGCAGTATAACTACGCCACAAGTGACCCCATTTTGGAAAGAAGACACCCCAAGGTATTCCGTGAGAGGCATGGCGAGTTCCTAGAATTTTTTATTTTTTGTCGCAAGTTAGTGGAATATGAGCTTTGTAAGAAAAAAAAGAAAAAAAAATCATAATTTTCCGCTAACTTGTGACAAAAAATAAAAAGTTCTATGAACTCACTATGCCCATCAGCGAATACCTTAGGGTGTCTACTTTCCGAAATTTTTCTACTGTTTGGGAATTGTAGAACCTCAGGAAATATGACAGGTGCTCAGAAAGTCAGAGCTGCTTCAAAAAGCGGAAATTCACATTTTTGTACCATAGTTTGTAAACGCTATAACTTTTACTAACTTTTACCCAATCATTTTTTTTTTTTTGCCCAAACATTTTTTTTTTTTATCAAAGACATGTAGAACAATAAATTTAGCGAAGAATTTATATATGGATTTCGGTTTTTTTGCAAAATTTTACAGCTGAAAGTGAAAAATGTCATTTTTTGTAAAAAAAATCGTTACATTTCGATTAATAACAAAAAAAGTAAAAATGTCAGCAGCAATAAATACCACCAAATGAAAGCTCTATTAGTGAGAAGAAAAGGAGGCAAAATTCATTTGGGTGGTAAGTTGCATGACCGAGCGATAAACGGTGAAAGTAGTGTAGTGCAGAAGTGTAAAAAGTGGCCTGGTCATTAAGGGGGTTTTAGCTAGCGGGGTTGAAGTGGTTAAACCACTCACTGATATGACCAGAAAGGGGGTAGATTTTTCTTCACTGGTCGGTAGAGGCGCGTAAGGCCTTTTCTAATATCAAGGAGAGTTTTGCTTCTGCTCCCATCTTGGTACAACCTGATATTTCTCTACCCTTCATAGTTGAGGTTGATGCTTCTGAGGTGAGTGTGGGTGCGGTCTTGTCTCAGGGTTCCCTCTCCTGCCAAATGGTGACCGTGTGCCTTTTTCTCGAAGAAACTCTCCTCCGCAGAGAGAAATGACGATGTGGGAGATAGGGAGTTGTTGGCCATCAAGTTGGCTTTTGAGGAATGGCGCCATTGGCTAGAGGGAGCCAGACACCCTATTACCGTGTTTACTGACCATAAGAATCTGGCCTACTTGGAGTCAGCCAAGCGTCTGAACCCGAGACAGGCCAGATGGTCTTTGTTCTTTTCAAGGTTTAATTTTGTTGTCACGTTCGCCCTGAGGTTAAGAATGTGAAGGCAGATGCCCTGTCACGTTGTTTTCCGGGAGGTGGGAATTTTGAAGACCCGGGTCCATTTTGGCTGAAGGTGTGGTGGTCTCTGCTCTTTATCCTGAATTGGAGGCAGAGGTGCAGGTAGCCCAGTCAGAGGCTCCTGATCTTTGTCCTCCTGGGAGGTTGTTTGTGCCTCTCGCTTTAAGACACAAGATTTTAAGGAACACCACGATACTGGTCCTTGCTGGGCACCGGGGGCAAGAGCCACAGTGGATCTCATCGCTCGGAGATTCTGGTGGCCGGCGCTTCGTAAGTCGGTTGAGGGTTTTGTGGCAGCCTGCGAGACCTGCGCTCGTGCCAAAGTCCTCATTCACGGCCATCAGGTCCTCTCCTTCCTTTACCCATTCCTTCCCGTCCTTGGACACATCTGTCCATGGACTTCATTAACGGACCTGCCTCGTTCCTCGGGGAAGACTGTGATTCTGGTGGTGGTGGACCGTTTTAGCAAAATGGTGCATTTCATCCCTTTCCTGGCTTGCCCAATGCTAAGACGCTGGCGCAGGCATTTATTGATCACATTGTCAAATTGCATGGTATTCCTTCGGACATAGTCTCTGATAGGGGCACGCAGTTTGTTTCCAGATTCTGGAAGGCTTTCTGTTCTCGCTTGGGGGTTCGGTTGTCATTCTCTTCTGCTTTCCACCCGCAGTCGAATGGCCAGACAGAGCGCGTCAATCAGAATCTGGAGACATATCTGCGCTGTTTTGTGGCGGAGAATCAGGAGGATTGGTGTTCTTTTTGTCCCTTGCTGAGTTTGCTTTAAATAACCAGTCGTCAGGAGTCCTCTGATAAGTCACCATTTTTTGGTGCATATGGGTTTCATCCGCAGTTTGGGACATTCTCTGGAGAGGGGTCTTCTGGTTTACCTGATGAGGACAGATTCTCCTCGTCTTTGTCATCTATTTGGCAAAAGATTCAGGATAATCTAAAGAGCATGAGTGAGAGATATAAGCGTGTGGCAGATAAGAGACGTGTGCCTGGTCCGGACCTGAATGTTGGTGATCTGGTGTGGTTGTCTACTAAGAATATCAAATTGAAGGTTCCCTCCTGGAAGTTGGGTCCTAAGTTTATTGGGCCTTACAAAATCTTGTCTGTCATCAATCCTGTTGCCTACCGTCTTGATCTCCTCAGACTTGGAAGATCCATAATGTTTTTCATAAGTCCTTATTAAAACCTTATGTCCAACCCATTGTACCCTCGTCTTTGCCTCCTCCTCCGATTAGTGGTTGATGGTAATCTTGAATTTCAGGTCTCTAGGATTCTGGATTCTCGTGTTGTCCGCGGTTCTCTCCAGTACCTCGTTCATTGGGAGGGTTATGGTCCTGAGGAGAGGATGTGGGTCCCAGTGACGGACATTAAGGCCACTCGTCTCATCAGGGCTTTCCATAGGTCCCATCCTGAGAAGGTGGGCTCTGAGTGTCCGGAGTCCACTCGTAGAAGGAGGGGTACTGTCACCACCAGACATCTGAGAAGCTCTGACAGACGTCCTTCAGAACCTCCTCCTTGAGGTTCCTTTTGTTTTGCTTTCATTTTCTCATCTCGTTAGCCTCTCTCAGCTGTCATGTAGTTGCACTGATTGCATGCCTTTAAATCCCTCCCCATACTGCATCACTTTGCGGTTTATATTACTTCCTGGAGTGTGTGCATGCTGATGGTACTACTGAGTCTTCTACAGATAAGTTTTGTTCGCTCATTTGTGTTTTCATGTTTGCTGGATCCCAGATGACCCTGACTCCCTCCGTATCAAGTGTAGGAAGCCGGTGGTCGTGTCCCCTCACTATTATAGGGTGTTCAGGTGTTATACAGTCGAGGTACGAGGATATGCGATCATCTACCATTGGGATTTTCGCATAGGCTGAGCAGTTAGGGAGAGAGCCAGGTCTGATGCAGGGCTCTCCCTTTTGTTCCTTAGTTTTGGATCCAGTCAGTCGGATATTCATTTTGTGTCTTCTAGTTTTCTGTACACCTTCCGTGACACAGATGAAACAAAAGTTGAGTTGTTTGGAATAAACACACAACACTATATGTGGAGAAAAAGAGGCACAGCACACCAACATCAAAACCTCATCCCAACTGTGAAGTATGGTGGTGGGGGCATCATGGTTTGGGGCTGCTTTGCTGCGTCAGGGCCTGGACGGATTGCTATCATCGAAAGAAAAATGAAATCCCAAGTTTATCAAGACATTTTGCAGGACAACTTAAGGCCATCTGTCCACCAGTTGAAGCTCAACAAAAGATGGGTGTTGCAACAGGACAACGACCCAAAGCATAGAAGTAAATCAACAACAGAATGGCTTAAACAGAAGAAAATATACCTTCTGGAGTGGCCCAGTCAGAGTCCTGACCTCAACCCGATTGAGATGCTGTGGCATGACCTCAAGAAAGCGATTCACACCAGACATCCCAAGAATATTGCTGAACTGAAACAGTTCTGTAAAGAGGAATGGTCAAGAATTACTCCTGACCGTTGTGCACGTCTGATCTGCAACTACAGGAAACGTTTGGTTGAAGTTATTGCTGCCAAAGGAGGTTCAACCAGTTACTAAATCCAAGGGTTCACATACTTTTTCCACCTGCACTGTGAATGTTTACATGGTGTGTTCAATAAAAACATGGTAACATTTATTTCTTTGTGTGTTATTAGTTTAAGCAGACTGTGATTGTCTATTGCTGTGACTTAGATGAAGATCAGATCACATTTTATGACCAATTTGTGCAGAAATCCATATCATTCCAAAGGGTTCACATACTTTTTCTTGCAACTGTACTTGTACATAGGGGCAGTATTATAGTAGTTATATTCTTGTACATAGGAGGCAGTATTATAGTAGTTATATTCTTGTATAAAGGAACAGTATTATAGTAGTTATATTCTTGTACATAGGAGCAGTATTATAGTAGTTATATTCTTGTACATAGGAGGCAGTATTATAGTAGTTATATTCTTGTACATAGGAGGTAGTATTATAGTAGTTATATTCTTGTACATAGGAGCAGTATTATAGTAGTTATATTCTTGTACATAGGAGCAGCATTATAGTAGTTATATTATTGTACATAGGAGGCAGTATTATAATATTTATATTCTTGTACATAGGAGCAGTATTATAGTAGTTATATTCTTGTACATAGGAGCAGTATTACAGTAGTTATATTCTTGTACATAGGAGGCAGTATTATAGTAGTTATATTCTTGTATAAAGGAACAGTATTATAGTAGTTATATTCTTGTACATAGGAGGTAGTATTATAGTAGTTATATTCTTGTACATATGAGCAGTATTATAGTAGTTATATTCTTGTACATAGGAGCAGCATTATAGTAGTTATATTATTGTACATAGGAGGCAGTATTATAGTAGTTATATTCTTGTACATAGGAGGCAGTATTATAGTAGTTATATTCTTGTACATAGGAGGCAGTATTATAGTAGTTATATTCTTGTACATAGGAGGTAGTATTTTAGTAGTTATATTCTTGTACATAGGAGCAGCATTATAGTAGTTATATTATTGTACATAGGAGGCAGTATTATAGTAGTTATATTCTTGTACATAGGAGCAGTATTATAGTAGTTATATTCTTATACATAGGATAAGTTTTATAGTAGTTTTATTCTGGTACATATGAGGCAGTATTATAGTAGTTATATTCTGGTACATAGGAGCAGTATTATAGTAGTTATATTCTTGTACATAGGAGCAGTATTATAGTAGTTATATTCTTGTACATAGGAGCAGTATTATAGTAGTTATATTCTTGCACATAGGAGGCAGTATTATAGTAGTTATATTCTTGTACATAGGAACAGTATTATAGTAGTTATATTCTTATATATGTAGGACACCAGCACCAAGCCTGGTTGGGTCAGCCTCTCTGCTTCCTGATAGGCCAACCAGCCTGATTGTCAGCGGGGCTGGTTGCCACAGTAACGAAACGACCACACTATGCCGCAACAGAGAGCTTGGGCTTACCAGCGGCGCACGGACAGGTAAGTAAATGTTGTCTATAAGATACAATGATTCTTCTGGTAACCTAACCTAGTACATAAAGGAATAGGGGACCTAATAAGACTGGGGCTAATCCATGACAACTTACCTCCCTATATACTATCTCATAATGATGTTTTTTATCCTTCTCCTTGCCCATCTCTTGTTGGATATAAGCCATAGATGAGCTTCTAGCTTCTCTATTTGGTCTTCTAACTTTACAGTGCCCATGGAGGATGAAAGCTCTAAGAAAATTGAACCCACTATGGAGAATGCAGAGATGAAAACCCTGACCTTGCCCCCAGTGGGCCATTATGATTACCTTTCAATATTTCAGTTAGTCAAAGTGTGACACACCAGGTGTATATGACAAATTTGTCAATAATTAGTTTGCTAAAACTGTCAGATGTGTTAGTTATTGCCCAGCTTTCTTAAAACTAAGTAAAAATCTAATTATTTTTCTGGTTACCACCCTTCTGGTACTGAACATCTGGAGTACATTCTAGTTCCAGCCCATTGTTACAACATCTCTTCTTTGTATATTAAATAAAGGCACACAAACCCTAGTAATGACAGAAACTTGGATATTATGAACCAGGCCTCAATGCAAACATGTTTCAGAAGACCTCAGAAGATGTGTAGGCTACAAGAACATTTCTAAACAACTGTGTGACGTCAATTCATGGTTAGACAAATTATCTACAAATGGAGAACATTTCAGTACTGTTGTTAATTCGGGACTATTGCTTCTCTCCCTAGTCATTGTCCTGTTAAGAACATAGCAGGCAATCCTAAAAAAGGTCAGAAAGACCCCAAGGGTAACAGCAAAAGACCTACAGAAGACTCTACAAACTGTAAAACACTATGTCCATGTATCCACTCTTAGAAAACACTGAAGAGGAATAGTGTTCATGTAAGCAGTCTAGTGATGAGCGGCAGGGGCAATATTTGGTAGAATATTCGTCATATATTCGCAAATTCGAGATTATATTCTTGATCGCGAAAAATCGGCAATGTAATATTCGCGTAATACAGGCGTGGGTCACTATAGCTACATTTTTCAAGCTGCTGGAAGTTTCCTGAGACTCGAGAAAATGGCTGGCACGGCAGAACATTACAATAGCTTTACATGCAGATAGAGTGCTCCAATATATTCGCAATTGCGAAATTAGCACTAATGATGCGAATATTTTGGCGCAATACGTGAAACTTCACATTTTAACAGTTCTGACTACTTATTAGTGATTGGTGCACTAAGTATTGAAGAAAAATCTAGAATATTCGAAATTACAAATATATATCACTATATTCTAAATATTCACAAATTCTGGAAGTGCCAATATTTTCGCGATTAATATTCACTATTCACATATTCGCGCCCAACACTAGTAAGGACACCATAAAGAAAGCCATTACTGCCTAAAAATACATTGGGACCCACTTTGAGTTTATCCCAGACCACCTTCCACAAAGCTTCTGGGAAAATGTTCTATAGACAGGTGAGACAAAAGTAGATCTTTGTAGCACAAATGTACAATGCTATGTTTGGAGGAAAAAGAACCCTAAACATTAAAACCTCATCCCAACTGTGAAGCATGGTGGAAGGGACATTGTGGTTCAGGGCTGTGGAAGCGGCAGCATCATGGTTTAGTACTTGTGTGGGGGAGATCATGTGTGGGGGCTGGTGAATGAGGCATCATGGTTTGGGACTTGTGGAGTGGGCATCATGTTTTGGGGCTGGGGAGGGTATATCATGGTTTTTGTGCTAGTGTAGAAGGCATCACGGTTTGGGGCTGGTTCAGGGGGCATCATGGTTTGGGGATGGTGGTGAGGCATCATGTGTTGAGGCTGGTTGAGGGGGCATCGTGGTTTGGGGCTGGTTGAGGGGGCAACATGGGTTGAGGCTGGTTGAGGGGGCATCATGGTTTGGGGCTGGTTGAGGAAGTGTCATGGTTTGGGTCTGACTGAGGGGGAATCATTTGAGTCTGGAGTAAGAGGCCTCATGGCTCGGGGCTGCTTTTCTCCCTCAAGGCTTGGATGCCTTGTGATCCTTGAGGAACAATGAATTCTAAGGTGTTTGAAAACATTTTACTGCAGAATGTAACTTTCATGAAGGGATGCTGGGTGATACAATACGACAGTGATCCAAAGCACACAAGTAAATCAACTAAACAATGGTTGAAGAAGATTACAGTATTTGTATTTTGGAATAGCCAAGTCACAGCACTGAACTTAACGCTATGTAGATACTGTGACATGACATTATTAGGGATGTGCACAAAAAGCATCTCAGAAAGAGTGATGAACTGAGACACATTTAGAGGAAGGAATGGTCCAAAACTCCTCCTCAACGTGCACATCTGTGTTGCATCCATAGGAAACATTTAGTGGAGGTGACTTACCAAAAGAGTTACTTAAGGGTTCACTTACAGAACTTTTTGTTATGTGGATCTTTACTCTATGTGCACAATATGACATGGACAGCACAAGTGTTAGTATGGCGTTGGTTTAGTTAGATTGTATTTGTCTAGATTTGTGACTTTCATAACAATCATATTTTATTAGTAATACATACAGTAATCCTTGTACTTTCAAAGGGTTCACTAACTTATTCTTGCCACTGTATACGTGTAGGGTCTCTTGGTGGTTTGTGGCCAACTGCAAACTGGCTTTGTGGAGCTTCTAATCTTGCAGAGGACGGCTAGAGAGGAGACAACGTTAATCTATCAGGCGTGATGTCAGCCATGGCCGCCGCTTTCCCCAGCGAGCCATTAAAAGGGATCGCAACCTTCAAAGTGTCTTCCGTTTGTAGGGTCAAAACAACAACAATGCGAGATTTAACAGAAAGCGTCGGCGAATTATTTTTAGCCGGGAAGATAAAGAGTGAATGGAGAAAATAACCTTTACCGTAATGTTTTGCCAAGAAAAACTCCATTCAGTGAGATTGATAGATAGAGACGATCTATTAACGAGATTTTATTAACATGCCGAGAGTAAGTGATTAGCCAAATCACTGTCTTCATATTAAAGTCACTTCATTGTGCCGCTCAGTCATTCCAGGCTGCTATTAAATGGGGTAATTTCCATCGGACCATTAATGTAATTTAAGGGAGAGCATTTCCTGAGGGCTTATTTTACCCTATGAAAAGAAAGTAATGACCCCCCCACCTTTACACCCCCAATAAGTCGTCCTTTATTTGACCTTGTAAGCGTTTTTCTTTGTTATTTTTAATTCCTTCAGTCTTTTTTTAATGGGACATACTAGTTCCTCCATTATCAGATACTCTGAACCCCTTTAAGTCAGAAACTTTTGTCTTGAGATGTTATTCCACTTTCTACAAAAGATAAGTGTGTAATATTGAGACAATTTTGGGGGATTTATTAAAAAGTCTCAGTTGATAAATCTGGCTTAAATTCTATTAACATCTTCAGGGACAATATCTTTTTAACTTATTTTTGGAATAAAAATTATTTAGTTCTATTGGTCTTTATTAAAAATTTTCTGTAGTTTTTGTTCTACTTGAGTTAAGTTTCAGCCTAGTCCCGCCATGTTGCTGTTCTGGTGGCTATTTATAGCCCTTATCTCTGAATTTTGTACAGCTCTTAAACACTCATTATAGCTAAATTCTTATTAAACTGATGAGACTATGGCTTAAATGGGTGTTTATGAGCCGCCAGGAGTTCAGAGATAAGGGATATACATCCAGCCCCTCAGGACAGCAACATGATGGGACTCATGTCGTAAATTTAAGCCTGTAGGACTAAAACTGCAGATTTTTTTTTAATAGAGTAAAGACCAAAATATTTTTTGTCCAAAATGAGTAAAATGTAATCATAAAAAATTGCCTCCAAAGGTATTCATATTCATAGCCTTTAAATCTTCTCAACAGACTAACCACCTCCAATTTCCCACCCACTTTTCAAAACTGTAGAGTAAAAATGGTAAATGTCTAAATATGTTGGATCAGGTAAGTCTATAAAGTCTCAAACCCCTATTCTGAGACTTTAGTCTAGAGTACAAGGCTTGCTATCCCCTCCCTTTAGTTTTTTTGAGCAAAACAACAATTGGTTGCAGGGGTTAACATTGGCTCACGAACATAAAAGAAGCAATACCTCCACCGATGCCCCGCTGCTGCTGCTATGATGCAGTCGGGTTCTCTCTCCTTCTGCCTCCTGTCTTGACATACAGGAAATGCCTCAGCAATGACCACTGCAGGTCATTGCTGCTGTCAGTGATTGGCTGAGGGGGCATTTTGATGCATGTCCCCATGCCAAATTCTCAACCTAACCTATTCCCTCCTAACATTACATACAGCAATACGAAACATACAGGGTAAGGCTACCACACCTGCAGCACTCCAATCCGGCCACCTGATCCGGTAGAAAGTGCAAGGAATTGACCAGACACAAACTGCAGCGTGCAGCGGTTTGTGTCCCGCTGATTCTCTGCATTTTTGCCAGATTGTGGCCAGATCTCTGCCGGACACCATTATAGTTAATGGGGCAGGCGGGCATTCTGTCTGCATCCAGCAGTGCCAGATCCAGTGAATCACTAACGCAAATGTGAAGGTAGCCTAATACAGCGCCACACACACCTTACATCTCCTCTGATGTAGATGTTCTCTTTCCTCATCTTCTCCATTCAGACCAGACCACCATGATGATTTCTTTCAGCCATCTCTCGTCTCTGCAGAGTTTGACAAACAGACATTTTAGTTTCCTACTTTTCCATCATCCTCCCACCTTCTCAATATCCCATCGTGCACCCCCAAAACTTAGACGCTGTGCTCCCCTATACTATACTGCAGAAACAAATAATCCCCCTGAAAATACTAGTAGCACACAGATAGTGCCCCTTCAATAATTATTGGAACATAGTGCCCTAAAAAAGAACTGTGCCTCTGACACTATTAGTGCAAACATAATGTCCCCTAAAAAGAACTGTGCTAAGCTGATACTGTGCCAGTGTGCCCCCCAGTGTAATAGTGCTCCCAAAGTCCCATCAATAGTAATAATTATGTGCCAAAGTGCACATAGTAGCAATAGTGCTCCGACAGGGTCCCCAAAAGAACTAATGTCCCCACTGTATCCCAGGAGTTATAATGCTCCCATAGTGCCCATACTAGTATTCATGTTCCCCATAGTCCTTCAGTTGTAATAAAGCTCACCAAAATGCCCCTGGTAAAAATCATTTTCTTTATAATGTGTGACAGTAGAAAAATGTCCCCTTATAATGTGTGACAAGTACAAAAAATGCCCTGTTGTGTGACAGTAAAAAAAAATACCTCCTCTTAGTGCCCCCAGTAGAGCTAATGTCCCCAGAGTGCCCTCATGCGTGTCAATGACCCGTACTGTGTGCCACTACAAAAATAAAACACTTGTAGTTCCCCCAGTTAAGCTTAGGTGTCCATAGTGCCCCTATAATTTGTGCCAGTATAAATACTCCTATAGTGTTCCCCACATAGATGCCCCCATAATGCTTCTCTCCCCCCTTCCCCATAGTGCCCCCAAAATGTGTGCCAGTATTAAATGCCCCCATATAATGCTCCCCTGTAGATGCTCCCATAGTGCTCTTCTCCCCCACTTCTCCATAGTGCCCCTCATAATGGTTGCCAGTATATAGGGCGCCCAGTAGATGCCCCCATAGTTCTTCTCACCCCCAATTCTCCATTGTGCCCCCATAATGTGTGCCAGTATAAAGGTCAACCCGTAGATGCCCTCATAGTATCCCCCCCACACACACACTTCTCCATAGTGCCCCCCATAATGTGTGCCAGTATATAGGGCTTCCAGTAGATACCCCTATAGTGGCCCAGCCCTTCTTCGCCATAATATACTGAAAAAAATAAACACTAATACTTACAGTACCTCCATGCCACTTTCATGGATGTGATGCAGGCCTCTTCCAGCAGTGGAGGTATAACATAGGGGCCCAACACCGACCCGAACGCCCACATACTGCAACTTGCCACAGGAGCGCATAGTTCTCTGCCCCACCACCGATCACCGCCATAGGCTTCAGGCCTAGTAGGCCTGAGGCCTATGTGGTAGTATAATCCCGGCATAGGCGTGCGTGTTGATATCATTGCGCGCTTGTTCCGGGATGCAGGACCATGAAGATTGCATGCCTGCTGCCTGCCTCACCATCCTGGACACAGGTAAGTATTAGCTTTGTGGTGAAACCAACCTCGCCACTGGGTTTTGGAGGGGCCTGGCTACCAGCCTCTTGCCCCAGGATTATGGGCCCTCTCATCAGCCAGGCTTCCTTTGTTCACAAAGGACTTGTACTAACTTGAACCCCTGGTCTAATTCATGCCATTTTGGGAGGTTAAATGTCTATGTGTATTGTAAAGGGTGAGACATTGTATACGCTGAGTAGTGAGGTCTGTTCCATTGTCTCTCTGTGTTTTGGGAAAAATGTGTGTTCTCTGTGTCATGGTCTTACCTTCTTACCACTCTCCTTCGTTTGACATGTGCTGGCGGCCATCTTGGTTTCTGGGTTTCTTGTAGCCTCCCACCCTGCGGCTTCTCCTTCCCACTGGGAGAAGCTGGATGCCTAGCTCATATATATAGAAGGTCTGTGGCTTCAGTTCCTTGCTTGGTCCTCCTGTGTTCACATGCTTCCAAGACTGCTGCTGCTTCTGGTTCCTGATCCTGGCCTCGTCTGACTACCCCGTTGGTTCCTGATCCTGGCTTCGTCTGACTACCCTGCTGGTTCCTGATCCAGGCTTCGTCTGACTACCCTCCTGGTTCCTGACCTCTGTCTACGCAAGACCCTGCTTCGGTTTAGCCATCCGTTTCCGTTTGATTTCCAATAAAGCCTTCTTATTTCCACTTATCTCTTGTTGTACGTCTGGTTCATGGTTCCATGACATTAGGACCAAGCCATGAATTCTGACGGTACAGGGCCATCCTCGCTACCTACGCTGGTTGCCAGACTTGATCAGCAGGATCACCTGTTGGGTCGGTTCGCTGTGGCGTTGCAAACCCTGCTTGAACGCACGGCTCATTTCGCTTCCGTTGCCGATGGGTCGGTTGTCGCTCCTGGGCCCGCTCCTACTGCCGCTCCGGTTGTTGCGCCAGAGTCTACCCCGACACCTGTTGCTGCGCCTGCGGTGTCTCGGGGTATGACCGGTTCTGCCCCCCTTCCACAGCGCTTTGGGGGAGAGCCAACTCAGTGCCGAGGTTTCCTTAACCAGGTGGGCATTTATTTCGAGTTGCTGCCACATGCCTTTCCTACTGAGAGATCAAAGGTGGGCTTCTTGATCTCGCTGCTCTCGGACAAGGCCTTGGCCTGGGCCAGCCCTTTATGGGAGAACAACAATCCGGTGGTTGCCGAGTTTTCCGGTTTTGTTGCTTCTCTTCGGAAGGTATTCGATGTGCCGGCTCGTGCTGCCTCTGCTGCGAAGCTCCTTATGTCCATCAGACAGGGTTCACGATCCGTAGCTGAATACGCCATTGAGTTTCGTACCCTGGCAGCAGAGGTGGGCTGGAATAATGAGGCTCTGGTCGCTGCTTTCTCTCATGGTCTCTCGGATGCCTTGAAGGATGAGGTTGCAGCTAAGGACCTACCAGTGGAGCTCGAGTCTCTTATTTCTTTCCTGATTTTGATTGACACCAGACTCAGGGAGAGACCTTCCTTTAAGGAGAGCCTGCGGAGGTCTTCTAACAGATTGGCGCCTACGTTTGCTGTCCCACCCGTGCCTCCCTCTCCTCCCACGCCTCCTGGGGATGACTTGTCTGGGGGTGAACCCATGCAGCTGGGGTTTGCTCGCCTGTCCGAGGGGGAGAGGGTACTCCGGAGACGCGAGGGCCGATGCATGTACTGTGGTCTCGGTGGGCATTTTCGGTTGGCATGTCCGAACCGTCCGGGAAACGCTCGCACCTGAGATCCTGTCGGGGGCAGATCTTGGGTGGAGTCTCCTCGTCCCCGGTTTCCCGTGTTGACAAACCACTGATCACTGTTGTCCTCTCCTGGGTCGGGGGCTCGGTGACGACCCAGGCGTTGGTGGACTCTGGTGCTGGTGGTTTGTTCATTGATAGTGTGTTCGCTGCCGCCAATTCCATTCCTCTGCAGCCTCGAGGTTCCCCACTGGCTCTTGAGGCGATAGACGGCAGACCCCTTCTGCCGCCACACGTGACTCATGAGACCCTTCCAGTGGGGATAGCCATTGGTGCCGTTCACAGAGAGTCGGTCTGTCTCCAGGTGATTTCGTCTCCACACTACTCGGTGGTCTTGGGGTACCCCTGGCTCCAGAAGCATAATCCGACATTCGATTGGAGATCGGCCGAGATCCTCTCGTGGTCACCGCAGTGTGGGGCTAGTTGCATCCATGGGCCTGTCAAGTTGCTGTGTACTTCCTCGGACTCTCTGTTGCCTCCTGAATACGAAGAGTACCGGGATGTATTCGATAAGGTGCGCGCGGTTGCCCTACCTCCGCACCGCCCATACGATTGTGCCATAGAGTTACAATCTGGTGCCGTTCCTCCTCGTGGCAAAGTTTATCCACTGTCGGTAGCGGAGAATGAGGCCATGGAGGAGTACGTGAGGGAGGCGCTTTCACGCGGACACATTCGCAAATCCTCGTCCCCGGCAGGGGCTGGATTTTTCTTTGTGAAAAAGAAGGGCGGTGAGTTGAGGCCTTGCATCGATTACAGGGGTCTCAATCGCATCACGATCAAGAACGCTTACCCGATACCCTTGATTTCCGAGCTGTTCGATCGCCTCAAAGGGGCCACGGTCTTTACCAAACTCGACCTGAGGGCGGCATATAACCTGGTAAGGATCAAGGCGGGCGATGAGTGGAAGACCGCGTTTAACACCAGGACCGGTCATTATGAATCCTTGGTTATGCCCTTTGGGTTGTGCAATGCGCCCGCAGTCTTCCAGGAATTCATCAACGATGTTTTCCGTGACCTGTTGCAGCAGTGTGTGGTGGTCTATTTGGATGACATCTTGGTATATTCTGAATCCATGGAGGCCCACATTATGGATGTCAGACGAGTGTTGCAACGGTTACGAGAGAACAGGCTGTTCGGTAAGCTTGAGAAATGCGAATTTCACCGATCCCAGGTAACCTTCTTAGGTTACATCATTTCCGCTGAGGGGTTCTCCATGGATCCTGAGAAGGTTTCGGCTGTCTTACAGTGGCCCCAGCCCAGTGGTCTCCGTGCCCTGCAGCGCTTTTTGGGCTTCGCCAATTATTATCGGAAGTTCATCAGGGACTTTTCTATGCTAGCCAAGCCTCTCACGGATCTGACCAGGAAGGGCAGTAATTTCCAGGTCTGGCCGCTCGAGGCCATCCGAGCTTTTGAGGCTCTAAAGTCCGCCTTTGTGTCGGCTCCGATTCTGTCGCATCCCAACCCTGGGTTGCCCTTTGTCCTCGAGGTGGACGCGTCTGAGACGGGAGTAGGCGCCCTTCTGTCTCAGCGTAGAACACCAGAGGGTCCTCTGCTTCCTTGTGGGTTTTACTCCCGGAAACTGTCTTCCGCGGAGTGCAACTATCAGATTGGTGACAGGGAGTTATTGGCCATCGTGCAGGCCCTTAAAGAATGGAGGCACTTGCTCGAGGGATCGGTGGTTCCGGTTCTCATCCTGACGGACCACAAGAATCTGACCTACCTTTCTGAGGCCAAGAGATTGACACCACGTCAGGCCAGATGGGCTCTGTTCTTGTCACGTTTTAATTACGTGGTCTCCTACCTACCCGGTTCCAAGAACATCAGAGCGGATGCCTTATCACGGCAGTACTCCGAGCTGTCCGGGGAGGAGTCGATTCCGACTTCGGTCATACCTCCGAATCAGATCCTGGCCGCCATTCGCACCAGCCTGACCTCTCCCCTGGGTGAGCAGATTTTGGCAGCTCAATCTGGTGCTCCCTCTGGGAGACCCAACGGCAGGTGTTTTGTGCCTGAGGAGTTGCGCACTCGGTTGTTGCGAACCTACCATAACTCCAAGGCCGCGGGGCATCCTGGAAAGAATCAGCTGTCCTGGGCTGTTTCACGTCTGTTCTGGTGGCCTTCTCTACGTTCCGACATCGCCGCATATGTAGCGGCATGCTCCGTTTGTGCCCAGAGTAAGTCCCCTCGGCACCTTCCATTGGGCCTTTTGCAACCCATAGCCACCGGGGAGCGCCCATGGTCACACCTGGGGATGGATTTCATTGTGGACCTCCCTGCATCCCGAGGCCATACGGTCATTCTCATGATTGTGGATCGGTTTTCCAAAATGTGCCACTGTGTTCCTCTCAAGAAGTTACCCTCTGCACAAGAGTTGGCCACGATTTTCGCCAGGGAGGTCTTCCGGTTGCACGGTTTGCCCAAGGAGATTGTGTCGGATCGGGGGAGTCAGTTTGTGTCCAGGTTCTGGCGCGCCTTTTGCTCCCAGTTGGGGATTCTTCTCTCTTTCTCCTCGGCCTACCACCCTCAGTCCAATGGGGCCGCAGAACGATCCAATCAGGCCTTGGAGCAATTCCTTCGTTGCTATGTCTCCGATCACCAAGACAATTGGGTTGACCTCCTGCCTTGGGCTGAGTTTGCCAGGAACACGGCGGTGAACTCTTCCTCTGGGACGTCTCCCTTCATGGCCAATTATGGGTTCCAACCTGCCGTGTTACCGGAGGTATTCTCTCCCCAGGATACTCCGGCTGTGGAGGATCACCTTTCCATCCTACGTGCTTCTTGGGTACAGATCCAGAGGTCCCTTGAGGTCTCTACGCAGCGCCAGAGACTCCAGGCTGATCGCAGACGAGCGCCCGCTCCTTCCTACCAGGTCGGAGACCGTGTATGGTTGTCCACCTGCAACCTCAACCTTCGAGTGCCCACTCCCAAGCTGGCGCCTCGCTTTGTTGGTCCCTTCCGAGTGCTTCGCAGGGTAAACCCGGTAGCCTATGCCCTTGCCCTTCCTCCTGGCATGCGGATCTCTAACGTGTTTCATGTCTCCCTGTTGAAGCCATTGGTGTGTAATCGTTTCACTTCCTCGGTTCCTCGGCCCCGTCCGGTCCAAGTGGGCAATCGTGAGGAATATGAGGTGAGCAATATCCTGGACTCACGCCTGGTCCACGGTCGGTTGCAGTTTTTGGTCCATTGGCGTGGTTATGGTCCAGAGGAGCGTTCCTGGGTTCCCTCCGCAGGTGTCCATGCTCCTGCTTTGCTCCGAGCCTTCCACGCACGCTTCCCTCAGAAACCGTTCCTTACTCCGCGGAGGAGGGGCACTTGAGGGGGAGGTACTGTCATGGTCTTACCTTCTTACCACTCTCCTTCGTTTGACATGTGCTGGCGGCCATCTTGGTTTCTGGGTTTCTTGTAGCCTCCCACCCTGCGGCTTCTCCTTCCCACTGGGAGGAGCTGGATGCCTAGCTCATATATATAGAAGGTCTGTGGCTTCAGTTCCTTGCTTGGTCCTCCTGTGTTCACATGCTTCCAAGACTGCTGCTGCTTCTGGTTCCTGATCCTGGCCTCGTCTGACTACCCCGTTGGTTCCTGATCCTGGCTTCGTCTGACTACCCTGCTGGTTCCTGATCCAGGCTTCGTCTGACTACCCTCCTGGTTCCTGACCTCTGTCTACGCAAGACCCTGCTTCGGTTTAGCCATCCGTTTGGACTTTTGCTACAGCTTGATTTCCAATAAAGCCTTCTTATTTCCACTTATCTCTTGTTGTACGTCTGGTTCATGGTTCCATGACACTCTGTCTGTGAGTGATTAAGTTAGCCCATTACGTTTGGTAATTGCATTTTGTTGATTGCTTCTCAGACAATGCCAGTGTGTTAGTTAATTGCGTCTCAGACAGTGTGTATTCTCCTGCCTGTGATGATTACATCAACCCACTGTGAGGTAATTGGATCACAGGCAGAGGGGAGGATTTTGTGTGGGAGTGTCTGAGTGTATTGTACGTGGTTATTGGCTGTTTTTACAAAACCCTGTGGGTGGTAACCTTGTTGGAAAATGTGTATCAAATGTGTGTTCAAATAAAGAGTTCCTGTTTTACCCTTCATCATGTTGAGGCTGGTGTTTGGGTAACTGATCAACACTGGGGATTGCTATACGCTGAAGATTTGCTTTACTCCCCTGGCTATACTATTAGCTCTTGTAAGAGCTGTTCCTGCTCTCTGGATTTAGGAGAGGTTCACCCACTGGAGCCTGGAGCCTTGTCGTAGGTCCAGGGTGGGTAGGAGACGGCGAGACCTCAACCAAGCTTCGGCGGTTTGTGGGGTCTGCAGTGCTTACGGTGTCAAGTGGAGTGCTTAGAGTCCTCGGAAAGCACTAGGAGCATCTATCAACGGAGGTACCCGGTCGGGGTGCTAGGAGATCCGTTCCAGCTTTTATTTAGAATATTTTTTTTTACCCTAATTATGAGAAATCTAACGTGTCTGTGCAACAGACTCTGTAGAGACGAGATATGGCTGAAAGAATTTGTCATGGCGGTCTGAGTCAAACAGAGGAGAAGAGGAAAGAAAAGATCTACATGACAGGAGATGTCCCTGGATGTAAGAGGTATGTGGTGCTGTATTCCCCTATATGTACAGCTAACTCACTACTGTGACCTGCGTCTCATCTTCTCCTCCAAGTCTTTTTTATTATAATCATATGTATTTTAAATTTGGCAACAAAAATTTTAACTTGCAGTCCTATGTAACAGCGATAACTTTCTGTGTGCAGATAATGTAGTAGATGTTCCATGCAGTCCTGTGTAACCCCCACATAACACAATAGTTTACTGTTATGTTACATAGGACTGCAGGTAACATCTATGACATCTGTACTCAGAGTTATGAGATGGTAGGAGTTTTGAACCCAAGAACACTGCATGTAAGGCAAGCGTCTAAACCACAGAGCTATAGCTTCAGAAAGCAACCTGAAGGATTGTCTTCATCTATGTGATTGAGCATATTACAAGTACAATGAACCTAAAAGTCATTGCGACACTGACGCTGACTAGTGAGAAGAGAAGAGTCAGATATCAGGGTCACATATCACTTGAATTTGTCTCTTTTCTACGGCTCAATAATATGTAAAAAATAATTTAAAGACTGATAGGGGGTTTGAACCCAAAAATACTATGTGAGGCAAACGTCTAAACCACTGAGATATTGTCACGAGGGTGTCAAGAGCCACGTCTGACTCCGTTATACCCGGGGTCAAGAAGTCGCAGCGGGTGGCTGCGCGCTCTATGTCTAAAGATAGTGCTGTTACTTAATGGTAGCTTTCTGGGTTTGCCTTGCAGTCCTTTTTGTCTCACTCAGGGATCCGTAGCTTCTTCTCCTCAGCTGTTTCTTGTCCGGCACTCCCAACCTCCTTATATTCCCCTCTCCCACTTCTCTGGTTGCCAGATATAGAGCTTCCTGCCTGGACTTCTATACTGACCCACTGGAGCTGAGTTGCTGTTATCCCTGGTTGTCGTACCAGAGCTTTACCCTCGGGATCCCTGTTGGTTGTTTGTTGTCGCTCACCTGGGACTATATGTTTTGTCAGTATTGTCTGTCTTCTCCCTAGTGTTTCCCTTTAGTGTTAGTGGTGCGGACTAGTGTTCCCACCGCCCTATTCACTACGTAGGGCTCATCTCAGGGAAAGCCAGGGTTTAGGCACGTGATCGGTGTACGGGTGAGAAACCCGTCTAGGGACGTCAGGGCAGTCAGGTGCCAGCCTCAAGGTGAGTTAGGGGTCACCATCTTTCCCTCTCCCTTTTCCCTCCCTTTGCGTCAGGTATGTGATCGGCATGCCGGTCGTGATAGCTATAGCTTCACACCTGAGGAATTTTCTTCATCTATGTGATTGAGCATATTAAAGTACAATGAATCTAAAAGTCATTGCGACACTGACGCTGACTAGTCCGAATATGAAAGTCAGGGTCAGGTGTCAGAGTCCGATGTCAAGGTCAGGTGTCACCCTGACATTATTCTGATACTTGACTATGATATCTGACCATGTCCTAAAATGAACACTGTACTAATGGAAGCACTCATCTCCCGCTGCCCAGCTGCCAAACCTCCAAATGGGCCCCCCTCCCACACTGAGCAGCCAGTTCGGTATGTCCACCCCTGAGTGAAGGATCAGTAGAGATGAGTATTCGTTTTTACATGTTTCTAAGCCAATCTGACCACACTGTCACCAATTCTTGTTGCACCGGACTACCCCTTTAAATAAAGTTTATGTACAGTCGTGGCCAAAAGTTTTGAGAATTACATAAATATTGGAAATTGGAAAAGTTGCTGCTTAAGTTTTTATAATAGCAATTTGCATATACTCAAGAATGTTATGAAGAGTGATCAGATGAATTGAATAGTCCTTCTTTGCCATGAAAATTGACTTAATCCCCAAAAAACATTTCCACTGCATTTCATTGCTGTCATTAAAGGACCTGCTGAGATCATTTCAGTAATCGTCTTGTTACCTCAGGTGAGAATGTTGACGAGCACAAGGCTGGAGATCATTATGTCAGGCTGATTGGGTTAAAATGGCAGACTTGACCTGTTAAAAGGAGGGTGATGCTTGAAATCATTGTTCTTCCATTGTTAACCATGGTAACCTGCAAAGAAATGCGTACAGCCATCATTGCGTTGCATAAAAATGGCTTAACAGGCAAGGATATTGTGGCTACTAAGATTGCACCTTAATCAACAATTTATAGGATCATCAAGAACTTCAAGGAAAGAGGTTCAATTCTTGTTAAGAAGGCTTCAGGGCGTCCAAGAAAGTCCAGCAAGCGCCAGGATCGTCTCCTAAAGAGGATTCAGCTGCGGGATCGGAGTGCCACCAGTGCGGAACTTGCTCAGGAATGGCAGCAGGCAGGTGTGAGCGCATCTGCACGCACAGTGAGGCGAAGACTTTTGGAAGATGGCCTGGTGTCAAGAAGGGCAGCAAAGAAGCCACTTCTCTCCAAAAAAAACATCAGGGACAGATTGATCTTCTGCAGAAAATATGGTGAATGGACTGCTGAGGACTGGGGCAAAGTCATATTCTCCGATGAAGCCTCTTTCCGATTGTTTGGGGCATCAGTAAAAAGGCTTGTCCGGAGAAGAAAAGGTGAGCGCTACCATCAGTCCTGTGTCATGCCAACAGTAAAGCATCCTGAGACCATTCATGTGTGGGGTTGCTCCTCATCCAAGGGAGTGGGCTCACTCACAATTTTGCCCAAAAACACAGCCATGAATAAAGAATGGAACCAAAACACCCTCCAACAGCAACTTCTTCCAACAATCCAACAACAGTTTGGTGAAGAACAATGCATTTTCCAGCACGATGGAGCACCGTGCCATAAGGCAAAAGTGATAACTAAGTGGCTCGGGGACCAAAACGTTGACATTTTGGGTCTATGGCCTGGAAACTCCCCAGATCTTAATCCCATTGAGAACTTGTGGTCAAACCTCAAGAGGCGGATGGACAAACAAAAACCTACTAATTCTGACAAACTCCAAGAAGTGATTATGAAAGAATGGGTTTCTATCAGTCAGGAATTGGCCCAGAAGTTGATTGAGAGCATTCGAATTGCCCAGTCCAATTGCAGAGGTCCTGAAAAAGAAGGGCTAACACTGCAAATATTGACTCTTTGCATAAATGTCATGTAATGGTCGATAAAAGCCTCTGAAACGTATGAAGTGCGTGTAATTATATTTCACTACATCACAGAAACAACTGAAACAAAGATCTAAAAGCAGATAAGCAGCAAACTTTGTTAAAACTAATATTTGTGTCATTCTCAAAACTTTTGGCCACGACTGTAGATTTAATGTAATGGTAGTAGCTGGCCACCAATACTCCCCTAGTTACTGCCATGGTCTCGGGCTTTCTGTTCGAGCAAGCACTGTTCTCCCCGGGCACCTCCGCCGCTGTCTGCTTCCAGCCTCATTGCATCTATATTAACCACTTAAGGACCACAGGTTTATACCCCCCTAGTGACCAGGCCCTTTTTTACAAATCGGCACTCCACAACTTTAGCGGTTTATTGCTCGGTCATGCAACTTACCACCCAAATTAATTTTACCTCCTTTTCTTCTCACTAATAGAGCTTTCATTTGGTGGTATTTCATTGCTGCTGACATTTTGACTTTTTTTGTTATTAATCGAAATTTAACGATTTTTTGCAAAAAAATGACATTTTTCACTTTCAGTTGTAAAATTTTGCAAAAAAAACGACATCCATATATAAATTTTTCGCTAAATTTATTGTTCTACGTGTCTTTGATAAAAAAAAAATGTTTGGGTAAAAAAAAAGAATTTTGGGTAAAAGTTATAGCGTTTACAAACTATGGTACAAAAATGTGAATTTCCGCTTTTTGAAGCAGCTCTGACTTTCTGAGCACCTGTCATGTTTCCTGAGGTTCTACAATGCCCAGACAGTAGAAAACCCCCACAAATGACCCCATTTCGGAAAGTAGACACCCTAAGGTATTCGCTGATGGGCATAGTGAGTTCATAGAACTTTTTATTTTTTGTCACAAGTTAGCGGAAAATGATGATTTTTTTTTTTTTATTTGTTTTCTTACAAAGTCTCATATTCCACTAACTTGTGACAAAAAATAAAAACTTCCATGAACTCACTATGCCCATCACGAAATACCTTGGGGTGTCTTCTTTCCAAAATGGGGTCACTTGTGGGGAAGTTATACTGCCCTGGCATTCTAGGGCCCCTAATGTGTGGTTAGTAGTTTGAAATCAAAATGTGTAAAAAATGGCCTGTGAAATCCGAAAGGTGCTCTTTGGAATGTGTGCCCCTTTGCCCACCTAGGCAGCAAAAAAGTGTCACACATCTGGTATCGCCGTACTCAGGAGAAGTTGGGGAATGTTTTGGGGTGTCATTTTACATATACCCATGCTGGGTGAGAGAAATATCTTGGCAAAAGACAACTTTTCCCATTTTTTTATACAAAGTTGGCATTTGACCAAGATATTTATCTCACCCAGCATGGGTATATGTAAAATGACACCCCAAAACACATTGCCCAACTTCTCCTGAGTACGGCGATACCAGATGTGTGACACTTTTTTGCAGCCTAGGTGGGCAAAGGGGCCCACATTCCAAAGAGCACCTTTAGGATTTCACCGGTCATTTTTTACAGATTTTGATTTCAAACTACTTCGCACACATTAGGGCCCCTAAATTGCCAGGGCAGTATAACTACCCCACAAGTTACCCCATTTTGGAAAGAAGACACCCCAAGGTATTCCGTGAGGGGCATGGCGAGTTCCTGGAATTTTTTATTTTTTGTCACAAGTTAGTGGAATATGAGACTTTGTAAGAAAAAAAAAAAAGAAAAAAAAAATCATCATTTTCCGCTAACTTGTGACAAAAAATTAAAAATTCTAGGAACTCGCCATGCCCCTCACGGAATACCTTGGGGTGTCTTCTTTCCAAAATGGGGTCACTTGTGGGGTAGATATACTGCCCTGGCATTCTAGGGGCCCTAATGTGTGGTAAGTAGTTTGAAATCAAAATGTGTAAAAAATGACCTGTGAAATCCGAAAGGTGCTCTTTGGAATATGGGCCCCTTTGCCCACCTAGGCGGCAAAAAAGTGTCACACATCTGGTATCGCCGTACTCAGGAGAAGTTGGGGAATGTGTTTTGGGGTGTCATTTTACATATACCCATGCTGGGTGAGAGAAATATCTCTGCAAAAGACAACTTTTCCCATTTTTTTTATACAAAGTTGGCATTTGACCAAGATATTTCTCTCACCCAGCATGGGTATATGTAAAATGACACCCCAAAACACATTCCCCAACTTCTCCTGAGTACGGAAATACCAGATGTGTGACACTTTTTTGCAGCCTAGATGCGCAAAGGGGCCCAAATTCCTTTTAGGGGGGCATTTTTAGACATTTGGATCCCAGACTTCTTCTCATGGTTTCGGGCCCCTATAATGCCAGGGCAGTATAAATACCCCACATGTGACCCCATTTTGGAAAGAAGACACCCCAAGGTATTCAATGAGGGGCATGGCGAGTTCATAGAAATTATTTTTTTTGGGCACAAGTTAGCGGAAATTTTTTTTTTTTTTTTTTTTTCTCACAAAGTCTCCCTTTCCGCTAACTTGGGACAAAAATGTCAATCTTTCATGGACTCAATATGCCCCTCACGGAATACCTTGGGGTGTCTTCTTTCCGAAATGGGGTCACATGTGGGGTATTTATACTGCCCTGGCATTTTAGGGGCCCTGAAGAGTGAGAAGAAGTCTGGAATATAAATGTCTAAAAAATGTTACGCATTTGGATTCCGTGGGGGGTATGGTGAGTTCATGTGAGATTTTATTTTTTGACACAAGTTAGTGGAATATGAGACTTTGTAAGAAAAAAATATATATATATATTTCCGCTAACTTGGGCCAAAAAAATTCTGAATGGAGCCTTACAGGGGGGCGATCAATGACAGGGGGGTGATCAATGACAGGGGGGTGATCAGGGAGTGTATATGGGGTGATCACCCCCCTGTCACTGATCACCCCTCTGAAAGGCTCCATTCAGACGTCCATGTTTTTTACGGATCCACGGATACATAGATCGGAACCGCAAAACACATACGGATGTCTGAATGGAGCCTTACATGGGGGTGATCAATGACAGGGGGGTGATCAATGACAGGGGGGTGATCAGGGAGTGTATATGGGGTGGTCACCCCCCTGTCATTGATCACCCCCCTGTAAGGCTCCATTCAGACGTCCGTATGCGTTTTGCGGATCCGATCCATGGATGCGTGGATCCGTAAATTACATATGGGCGTCTGAATGGAGCCTTACAGGGGGGTGATCAATGACAGGGGGTGATCAGGGAGTGTATATGAGGTGATCACCCCCCTGTCACTGATCACCCCCCTGTAAGGCTCCATTCAGACATCCGTATGCGTTTTGCGGATCCGATCCATGGATGCGTGGATCCGTAAAACACATGCAGACGTCTGAATGGAGCCTTACAGGGGGGTGATCATCCCATATAGACTCCCTGATCACCCCCCTGTAAGGCTCCATTCAGAAGTCCGTATGTGTTTTGCGGATCCGATCCATGTATCCGTGGATCCGTAAAAATCATACGGATGTCTGATTTGGAGCCTTACAGGGGGGTGATCAATGACGGAGGTGATCAGGGAGTCTATATGGGTGATCACTCCTCTGTCATTGATCACCCCCCTGTAAGGCTCCATTCAGACGTCCGCATGTGTTTTGCGGATCCGATCCATGTATCAGTGGATCCGTAAAAATCATACGGACGTCTGAATGGAGCCTGACAGGGGGGTGATTAATGACAGGGGGGTGATCAATGACAGGGGGGTGATCAATGACAGGGAAGTTATCAGGAAGTCTATATGCGTGATCACCCCCTTGTCATTGATCACCCCCCTGTAAGGCTCCATTCAGACGTCCGTATGCGTTTTGCGGATCCGATCCATGTATCCGTGGATCCGTAAAAATCATACGGACCTCTGAATGGAGCCTTACAGGGGGTGATCAATGACAGGGGGGTGATCAATGACAGGGGGGTGATCAGGGAGTCTATATGGGCTGATCAGTGGTTCATAAAGGGTTAATAAGTGACAGGGGGGGTGTAGTGTAGTGTAGTGGTGTTTGGTGCTACTTTACTGACCTACCTGTGTCCTCTGGTGGTCGATCCAAACAAAAGGGACCACCAGAGGACCAGGTAGCAGGTATATTAGACGCTGTTATCAAAACAGCGTCTAATATACCTGTTAAGGGTTAAAAAAATCACATCTCCAGCCTGCCAGCGAACGATCGCCGCTGGCAGGCTGGAGATCCATTCGCTTACCTTCCGTTCCTGTGAGCGCGCGCGCCTGCGTGCGCGCGTTCACAGGAAATCTCGGCTCACGCGAGATGACGCCTATTGGCGTTAGCGTAGCCTGGGAGAGCCGCCGCGATTACGCCTTTCGGCGTTAGCGCGGCGCCAAGTGGTTAAGTGGTCCAGCTCTCTTCAAAGTTGCCTGAGCGTCAACGGTCCTTGTGTCCTGCTAAGGTCTGCATTCATACATTTCAGTGTTTCTGAACTCTTGATCCATGTCTGCCTTTCAGATTCCTCTACCTGTCTGATCCCTGCCTGTTCTGTTTTGACTTTCCTGGTGCTGATCCGGATTGCCTGACCTGTATCTGTGCCGCCTGCCCTGACCCTTTTCTTGTACGACTTACCCTTCTGTCCTGCACTGTTTCAACAGCTCACGAAGCAGCTGCCTGGGCCAGCTGCTTCGTGTGTCAACCCCCCTCAAGACGACCTGGTGTTCTCCTCGGGAAAGCCTATCCCCACCATGGGGTATTGTAAAGAATGAAGGGTTCACTTAGACGCCCTTAGAGGAGGTTGGTCATGTGGCACAGTGGGTCTACACCCGCTGATAGTGACATTTAAAACAAGAAAGATCCTACAATCCCACCCTTTTTTTCACTGGCCAATAAGCCAGAGGCTTCCTGTTCTGTGGAGATCACCTCTCAGCAATCATCTCATTATCATTACATTCAGGATAGCAATGAAAGATCATGTCCACAACATTTGTTTTGTGAACATATTTTGTCTATTATGCCGTATGATCCATAAAGGATATCTCTAAATGCTGTCAACAGCAGATCAGGAAAGATGGCTGAACCTATCATTCTTAGAATGCCTATGAAGGCCTACCTAGAAAACCACTTTTAAACATGGGACCAACACAGATGCCTTCAGCTGTCAAGTGCACATGTAACAGATCAGCCAGTGTCATTGGTACAGAACTGCTGACAGATGCCCTTTTAAATTACAACTCCTCAAAAATGTAAAAAATAAAAATATGGGTTTTGAGGAGATGAAAATTAAAACAATCTCAAAGGGGATGTCCAGCCTAGGAGTTGACAACCCCAATGATTGGAACTTAACTTGTCCGACCCCAAAAAACAAACAAACACCTGTCCAGAGTCCCACCATCCAAACTATACCCCCCCCCCCCCAGCACGTTCCTGGCCAAGTCCAATACCCCTCAGACAGTCAATCACTGGCCTCAGTGGTCACATGTGCTAGACTGCTAGTGATGTGCCGTTCTAGAACATGTAACTGTTGAGGTCAGTGATTGGCTGCAGCAATCACAGGACTAAATCACTTCCTGTCCGGTGAGACCGGTTTTTTTAAACTGGACATAGGTTCAACCACTGACGGTACCAATGCTGCACAATCCCTTTAACCCCTTAGGGACCGGGCTCATTTTCACCTTAAAGAGGACCTTTCACCGATTTTTACACTGTGAACTAAGTATACAGACATGTAGAGCGTCGCCCAGGGATCTCACTGCACTTACTATTATCCCTGGGCGCCGCTCCGTTCTCCTGCTATGCCCTCTGGTATCTCCGCTCACTAAGTTATAGTAGGCGGTGTCTGCCCTTGTTCTTCTGTAGCGCTGGCCAATCGCATTGCGGAGCTCACAGCCTAGGAGAAACTAACCTCCCAGGCTGTGAGCTCTGCGCTGCGATTGGCCAGCGCTAGAGCAGAACAAGGGCAGACTCTGCCTACCAGAACTTTGGGACTGAAATCTACG
Source organism: Bufo gargarizans (assembly GCF_014858855.1). Classification (NCBI taxonomy): domain Eukaryota; kingdom Metazoa; phylum Chordata; class Amphibia; order Anura; family Bufonidae; genus Bufo; species Bufo gargarizans. The sequence goes on from NC_058081.1 coordinate 706,548,291, forward strand.
CCTACTATAACTTAGTGAGCGAAGATACCGGAGGGCATAGCGGGGGAACGGAGCGGCGCCCGGGGATAATAGTAAGTGCAGTGAGATCCCCGGGCGCCGCTCTACATGTCTGTATACTTAGTTCACAGTGTAAAAATCGGTGAAAGGTCCTCTTTAAGGACCAGGCCATTTTTGGCAAATCTGACCAGTGTCACTTTATGTGGTGATAACTTTAAAACTCTTTGAGTTATCCAAGCCATTCTGAGATAGTTTTTTCATCACATATTGTACTGGAAATATGGAGTCCAAAAAAATATTTTATTTATAAAAAAATACCAAATTTACAGAAAATTTGCAAATTCCAAGTTTCAATTTCTCTACTTCTATAATACATAGTAATACAAAATAGTTATTACTTTACATTCCCCATATGTCTACTTTATGTTTAAATAATTTTGGGAATTACATTAAAAAAAATTTGGGGACGTTACAAGGCTTAGAAGTTTAGAAGCAAATCTTGAAATCTTTCAGAACTTTTTAAAAACCCACTTTTTAAGGACCAGTTCAGGTCTGAAGTCACTTTGTGAGGCTTACATAATAGAAACCACCCAAAAATGACCCCATTCTAGAAACTACACCCCTAAAGGTATTCAAAACTGATTTTACAAATGTCGTTAACCCTTTAGGTGTTCCACAAGATATCATGGCAAATGGAGATAAAATTTCAGAATTTATTTTATAGCAAATTTTCTATTATAATAATTTTTTTCCAGTAACAAAGCAAGGGTTAACAGCTAAACAAAACTCAATGTTTATTGCCCTGATTCTGTAGTTTACAGAAACACCCCATATGTGGTCGTAAACTGCTGTATGGGCACACAGCAAGGGCGCACAAGGAAAGCAATGCCATATGGTTTCTGGAAGGCAGATTTTGATGGCCTTTTTTTTACACCATGTACCATTCGAAGAACCCCTGAAGCCCCCCTAGAGTAGAAATTCCATAAAAGTGACCACTTCTAAGAAACTACACCCCTTAAGGCATTCAAAACTGATTTTACAAGCTTTATTAACCCTTTAGACATTCCATAAGATTTAATGGAAAATGGAGATAAAATTTCAGAATTTCACTTTTTTGGAAGATTTTCAATTTTAATAATTTTTTTTTCCAGTAACAAAGCAAGGGTTAACAGCTAAACAAAACTCAACATTTATTACTCTGATTCTGCAGTTTACAGAAACACCCCATATGTGGTCGTAAACTGCTGTACGGGAACACAACAGGGTGCAAAAGGAAAGGAACGCCATTTGGTTTTTGGAAGGCAGATTTTGCTGGATTGGTTTTTAGACACCATGTCCCATTTGAAGCCCCCCGATGCACCCCTAGAGTAGTAACTCCAAAAAAGTGACCCCATTTTGGAAACTACGGGATAAGGTGGCAGTTTTGTTGGTACTATTTTAGGGTACATATGATTTTTGGTTGCTCTATATTACACTTTTTGTTAGGCAAAGTAACAAAAAATAGAAATTCAGAAATTTCATCTCCGTTTGCCATTAACTCTTGTGGAACACTTAAAGGGTTGACAAAGTTTGTAAAATCAGTTTTGTATACCTTTAGGGGTGTAGTTTCTTAAATGGGGTCACTTTTTTCAAAAAACCAGTCCAGCAAAAACTGCCTTCCAAAAATCATATGGCGTCTTTATTGAATTTTTTTTTAAAGTGTTCACCTGAGGGGTTAGGTGAGAAGGTTCTTACGGACGTGGCAATACCTAATATGTATACCTTTTTTTTATTTATTTTGGTTTTACACAATAATATTTTTGAAACAGAAAAAAAACATGTTTTAGTGTCTACATAGGCTGAGAGCCATATTTTTTTTATTTTTTGGGCGATTGTCTTATCTAGGGAATCATTTTTTGCAGGATGAGGTGACGGTTAGATTGGCATACGCCTTTTTGATCACTCGGTGTTGCACTTTTAGTGACGTAAGGTGACAAAACAAATGTTTTTTTAGCACAGTTTTGTCATATGAGGGGTTATGTCATATGATATTTTTATTGAGCCGGTCGTTACGGCCAGGCGACACCTAATATGTATACTTTTTTAAGTTTTACATAATAATATTTTTAAAACAAAAAAAAATCATGTTTTAGTGTCTCCATAGTCTGAGAGTCATAGTTTTTTCAGTTTTTGGGCGATTGTCTTATGTAGAGTATCATTTTTGTGGGATGAGATGATGGTTAGATTGGCACTATTTTGGGGGCATACGACTTTTTGATCGCTTGCTATTACACATTTTGTGATCTAAGGTGACAAAAAATGGCATTTTTACGGTGTTCACCTCAGGGTTTAAGTCATGTGGTATTTTTCTAGACCAGGTACTTACGGACACGGCGATACCTAATATGTCTACTTTTTATTTAATTTTTTTTACGTTTAACATAAAAAAGCATTTTTGAAACAAAAAAATCATGTTTTAGTCTGAGAGCCATAGTTTTTTTTTATTTTTTGGGCCATTGTCTCATGTAGGGGCTAATTTTTTGTGGGATGAGGTTACGGTTTAATTGGTACTATTTTGGCATACAAACGACTTTTTTGATCACTTTTATTACCTTTTTTGGGAAGTAAGGTGGGCAAAATTTCTATTTCATCATAGTTAAAAAAAAATTATTTTTATGGCGTTCACCGTGTGGGGGAAAGTAACATGACCGTTTTATAGATCAGGTCGTTACGGACGCGGTTATATCAAACATGTGTAGGGAATTTTTATTTTTTATTTTTTTAATCAGTGATAAATGTGTTTTTTTATTTTTTATTTTTTTCACTTTTTTTTTTACCCAGACCCACTTGGTTCTTGAAGATCTAGTGGGTCTAAAGTGTCTGTATAATACAGTACAGTACACTATATATTGTACTGTACTTACTGTATTTTCACTTTACAAAGTCTGATACAGACTTCTGCCTTTAGCAGAAGTCTGATCAGCACCATGGACAGCAGGAAGCCTGTGAAGGCGTCCGGTTGACATGGTAACCATCACTCCCTGCCACAACGGAGAAGCAGGTCATGGAGAGGGAGGGGGGCCCCGTCCCTCTCCCATCAGGGCTGAAAAGGCACAGCAGCCCCCGATGGGAGAGGGAGTGAGCTCCCTCCCTGTTAACCTCTTCCATACAGCGGTCCCTACGGACCGTGACATGGAAGGGGTTAAACGGCTGACATCTGTGCCAGCACAGATGTCAGCAGTTTCAAGTAGAGTGTGAGCAATGTGCTGACACTCTGCAAACCGCTTGGCCATCCTGAGAGAGGGGGCAGGCGGATGATCGCGCACCTGCCCGCCCCCCAGCACCGTCCTCCCGCCCACACTGCCACACCGCCCGCACACCCCCGCTATGCCCGCCAGCACATAACACAAAGGTAGGGGGGTTAAACATAAAATAAAGGTATTTTGAAGTTTCTGATCCACGCGGTCACAGACTCCGATCAGAAACTCACGAAAGCGCTGCAAACCGCATTTTTCGAGTATTTCGTAGAATATTCACGAATTCGAATATTTGTTATATTCTACTTTTTTTTTTACTCGAAAAATCGGCAAGGTAATGATCGCATAATATGCAAATATTATGTGATCAATACAGACATTGGTCAAAAACAAATATATAGCACTATAAAATGTAGTGCTATATATTTGTTTTTTAGAATATTCATAATTTTTTTCCATCTGAGGTCATGATTCCTCCCTGCTTAAGTAACTTAAGCAGGGAGGAATCATGACCTCAGATGGAAAAAAATGAAAAATATTTATAAAAAACTAATATATAGAGCAATATAGCTAATATAGTGCTATATTTGTTTTTCAGAATATTCATAATATTCGAAAAACAAGAATATATAGCAATATAGAGAATATTTAAAAAAAAGAAATAAACATAGAGCAATTTAGCTAATATAGTGCTATAATAATTTTTTTCCAATCTGAACTTCAGATGAGAAAATAATTGCAACTATTAGACAAAGAAGATTATAGCGCTATATTAGCTAAATTGCTCTACATTCGTTTTTTCAAATATTCGCTATATTGCTATATATTCTTGTTTTGGAATATTGCGAATATTCTAAAAAACAAATATATAGCACTATATCGAATATATTTGATTTTTTGAATATTCGTCTTTTTATTTTTTCTGGATAAAAATTGAAGATAGGCACAACCAAAATATTTGGTTCACATGGAACAACAATTATTTATTCAGCATCAAAAATACTAATACATTTATATTAAAAACTATATTAATAAAATATATGCGACGGTCAATGGCAATAAAAATAACAATAAAACAAGGAGATATGTTGAATCACCAGATGATGATATGCGGTGACTCTAGCAAGGATCACATACTGTATATGTGTGGAAAAAAGATAATGGAATGGGGTAGACTCCAAACCCTCTGTGATGAAGCAGAGTTGAATCTGTTTAATGTCTCTCCAGAAAAGTACGGTGAATTGATTATGTGCTGTGCATGCTCACATTCACATCACTCCATATCCTCCCCAAAAGTGTGTTCAAGTGGGGATATTAGGTATAATTGTAAAAAGTCCACTTCACAGTAACCCCTGCTTTTTGCAGTTGTAATATCGGCATTACAGAGTACTCACAGTTGGTGTCTCCAGACCGCAGGTGATGTAGCACGCTGTGTGGCGTCCCACCTGTGTTCAGCGTGCATGCGGCGCCTTCTGTGGTGAGTATTAACCCTGTTGTACTTGCCGGTTTTGAGTCCTGGGGTCTGTGAGTCAGTAGACAGGTGCTCTTGGTAGTTAATCAAGCTGGTGAGCAAAGTTTCCAAGATGAAAGTTCTCTGTGGTATTCCAGTTGCGCAACTTTCTACTCGTTTCCTCAGAACATAATGCTGGGGCACTTCATCAAACTGTGCACTCCTGGCGATGAGGTACCTCGGAGGTTGTTTTTGACTCCGGGGTCTTCCTTACCGAGAATGCACCACCACCTATACTACATTGACTGACTGTTTTTAGAGTTTTCCTATATTATTAGGGATTTTTAAGTCAAGATTGGCATCTGTTGAATACTAAATACTAAATATTAGCTCTAAAAATGTAATTGCAAACATGGGAGTGATGTTTTTTTTTTGTGTTTACAGAAGTAAATATACAGAAAGCGCATGTTTAGAAAAACATAAGAAAAACGCAATTAATTTGCACTATCCACTATATGCGTTTTTTGTATCATGATGTTCCCCAATTGGGTGTTGATTCCACCCATTATATTTGTGGTTATATTCAGATTTCACCTGCAGATTTCAGCTGCTAAACCAAAATATATATATCAGATATGAGCAACGAAAATATATATATCTGAGACATGGGAGTGATGTATTTTGTGTCTACTGATACAAATACACAAAAAACGCATGTGACCCCAAAAAACGCATGGAAAACGCAACAAAACCGCATATGCGTTTTTTGTGCCAAAATGTTCCTTGACATGTTTCCAATCTTTTTAACTATTGAGTTTTTTATAAGATTTTAAAATTGGACATGTATTCTTTGGAAAAACGGTATTATACATCAAATCAACAATGTTGGACATTAAAATCCAGTTCCATGTATTCAAGAAGACTTCAACTCTAATTTGGAATGGTATATAAGGGCACATTCATTCACAGCTAAGTCACCACTGAAGAAGGAGTGGGAAATTATATACACTCCGAAACGCGTTTGGTTTGAAAGAGAAAATAAAGTTTGATGAAGTGCCCCAGCATTATGTTCTGAGGAAACAAGTACAAAGTTGCGCAACTGGAATACCACAGAGAACTTTCATCTTGGAAACTTTGCTCACCAGCTTGATTAACTACCAAGAGCACCTGTCTACTGACTCACAGACCCCAGGACTCAAAACCGGCAAGTACAACAGGGTTAATACTCACCACAGAAGGAGCCGCATGCACGCTGAACACAGGTGGGACGCCACACAGCGTGCTACATCACCCGCGGTCTGGAGACACCAACTGTGAGTACTCTGTAAGGCCGATATTACAACTGCAAAAAGCAGGGGTTACTGGGAAGTGGACTTTTTACAATTATACCTAATATCCCCACTTGAACACACTTTTGGGGAGGATATGGAGTGATGTGAATGTGAGCATGCACAGCACATAATCAATTCACCGTACTTTTCTGGAGAGACATTAAACAGATTCAACTCTGCTTCATCACAGAGGGCTTGGAGTCTACCCCATTCCATTATCTTTTTTTCCACACATATATGTGATCCTTGCTAGAGTCACCGCATATCATCATCTGGTGATTCAACATATCTCCTTGTTTTATTGTAATTTTTATTGCCATTGACCGTCGCATATATTTTATTAATATAGTTTTTAATATAAATGTATTAGTATTTTTGATGCTGAATAAATAATTGTTGTTCCATGTGAACCAAATATTTTGGTTGTGCCTATCTTCAATTTTTATCCATTTTCACATTGATAGGGGGGATCTATTGATAGTGCACCCATACATTTTACCTAATTTGTGGAGCCACCCAACTGCTATATATATTTTTTTATCTATTTTTATTTTTTCTATCTGTACAGTTGTTCCACTTCGGCATACTCCTCCCCGAAAAGCGTCCCCGTCACCATGGGAATGCCTGGGGGTTAGAATATACCATCGGATCTGAGTTTTCATGATCTCACTGAGATTGTGAAAACTCAGATAAGATTGTATATTCTAACCCCCAGGCAAGCGTCCCCATCACCATGGGAACGCCTGGGGGTTAGAATATACAATTGGATCAGAGTTTGGTGAGATCATGAAAACTCAGATCCGATGGTATACCGTATTATAACCCCCAGGCGTTCGTGAAAACTCTGATCCAATGGTATATTCTAACCCCCAGTTGTTCCCATGGTGACGGGGACGCTTGTCGGGGAGGAGTATGCCGAAGTGGAACAACTGTACAGATTGAAAAAAACCAAAAACAAATATTCTATAAAACAAATATATTCGATATAGTGCTATATATTTGTTTTTTAGAATATTCGTCATTTTTCCCATCTAAAGTCTTGATTCTTCCCTGCTTAAGTTGCTTGTGGGCCAATGACTCATTGGCCCACAAGCAAGAAGCAGGGAGGAATCATGTTTTTAGATGTTAAAAAATGACGAATATTCGATATAGCGAATATATAGCACTATATTCGAAATATTCGCGAATTCTCGAAGTTACGATATTCGAGATAAATATTCGTAATTCGAATATTCGTGCTCAACACTACTCATGAGTGACACGCTGCTGAAATCAGCATTTTTGTCACTAATTTATGTTGCCCTCAGTGAGGTCAGCATAAAGTTGTAGACAGATTCCCTCTAAAGGTCTAGACTGGATACAACTGTATCAAACCTTCAGCTGTGTAAGCAGGACTAGATGAGGATTGTTTTTTACATGACAGTAGGAATTTACATACTGTTCTATTATATACGTAGTGATGAAATTTCACATATATATATGACACAGTGAGAGGTTTTGTCTGAGAAAACATGTATTTTCTTCCCAGCATGTGCTGCTGGGCTGATTTACAGTCAGGTGAGGTCAAATACCAGACAGGATTTTAGTGACGGTCCGGGTTTTGGCAGCACCTGGCTGTCCTTAAATAGCCAGCTGGGCTCAGAAGCCAGGTCTCTGTGTAGGGATCTGGGAGCCTTGTGTCTGGATGAAGGCTTGCTACCTGTTTGGCATGAAAACAGGTTGGTGCCCCTTTGGTCCTTGACAGGACTCTTGAAGGGACACAAGTCAATGATGGTCCGCTGGGATGATCGGGCGGAAGAGGCTTTCTCCGCTTTGAAGTCGGCCCTGTGCGCGTCCCCGATTTTGATGACGCCTGACTTCAAAAGGGAGTTTATAGTACAGACGGATGCCTCCGAAGTAGGCCTCGGTGCTGTACTGTCTCAGGAAGTCAACAGACAGGAGCATGTCATTGTCTTCCTCAGCCGTAAGCTCACCCCAGCCGAGACCAGGTATAGTATAGTGGAGAGAGAGTGCCTGGCTATCAAGTGGGCACTAGAATCTCTCCGATATTATTTATCGGGGAGAAAATTCCGCCTTGTGACTGACCACTCCCCTCTCAAGTGGATGAGCCAGGCAAAGGACAGAAATGCCCGGGTCACCTGATGGTTTCTCTCCCTACAAAACTTTACGTTTTCGGTGGAACACAGGGAAGGCCGGTTACAGGGAAACGCGGATGCCCTGTCCCGGGTACACTGTCTGGCGTGTGTTCACCCCCCCAGGGGTGACACAGTGAGAGGTTTTGTCTAGTAAAACAGGTATTTTCCTCCCAGCATATGCTGCTGGGCTGATTTACAGCTAGGTGAGGTCAAATACCTGACCGGATTTTAGTGCCGGTCTGGGTTTTGGCAGTACCTGGCTGTCCTTAAATAGGCAGCTGGGCTCAGAAGCCAGGTCTCTGTGTTCGGATCTGGGAGCCTTGTGTCTGGATGAAAGCTTGCTACCTGTTTGCCGTGAAAACCGGTTGGTGCTGCTATGGTCAAGGACTCTTTGAAGCAGAATTGCCTCACGGTGTGAATTACCACCAACACCGCAAGGTGACCTTTTGTTTGATTTTGAGTGCTTGTTTTGTCACTTGCCTAAAGTGTGAATAAAACACTGAACTGTTTGATCCAAAGAACTTGTTGTTGCCTCTATACTACGTCCGCTAATCCTGTCTACCAGAGCGAAACCCCACAATATATATATATATATAATCAGTAGATAAGTCCTTTCAGGTGGATGTTATGACTTGGTAAGGCCTCCGATCACGTATCTTGTCCATCTTCAGTCATGAGGAAGATAAGTTGCCATTAAATTTGCCATCATGCAGAATAAACAATAGTCCACATACAATCACTGGATTCTGCCTCCGCAATTTCCTGAAGTCGGTGATTTTTCAAGGGAAGATTTGTGTGGAAGGAAAGCGGCAAAGAATCCAATTTGTGCTGTAAAGACAGATCTGGAAAAGAGCAGAGAATATCCTCCAAGCCCTTTACAGATGACTACATGCAATAGCACCAATTCTCCATCCATCCAGCTTGATAGCCCTGAGCTAGTTCCCCCGAGGCATGAGCCGGATTCATACCCTGGTCATAGTGCCATAAATACATACAGTGTATATTACACAGTATCAATCACAGCAGAGTGAGGGTGGGGGTCATGAGATGGGTGGTCAGCAGGGGGTATATTACATACTAGGTCTCTGCATAATAAGCGGAATGTATTCATGACCCCCAGATGGCTAATACTTTGTAGCTGCCTGCTATTAAGATTTTTATTAGTCAGTGAACTTTACTTCTCATTTTGACAAATTTTCTCGTTATTCGAATCTAATGGGTAAAAGTTCATTAAGGTTGGTCAATGTCTGCCTATAGATTATTGTCTTTTATACGTGCACGCACTAAGAGAAGGTGATACTTTCTTTTCTGCTCTTCATGCCACAGAAGTGCCCACCGGATTCATTTATGTAAATTAGGGCCATTGTTCATTGTATTATACCTCAGTTGCAGTATTGCAAGGGTTAACCTTCTCTTGCTCTATGAGCTGCTACCAGGCTGTTTCCAATTATTCGTCAACCTCAGCTATATAAGCTCTGGTGTTTCTTCCACCCCTTGCCTGAACAATTGGTCTCTCTAGCATGCTAGAGCTTGTAAAGAGCTAATATCCTTTTGTCTGCCTGTGTGCCGGACCTGTGCGTGTCCATCATACTGTTTCTCTGCTGCCTGCCTGACCTTTGGTTTGTTTCACGGATTTGCATAAACTCTGCCATCCCTGACCTCTGCCTGTTTCCTTACTTTTATTGCCTGATCCCTTGGTGCTTTTCACCAGGACTTCCAAAAGGTAGGTGCCTGGTGATGCCCCTGCAGCAAAGGCCAGATCCCTCCATTAAAGTGTAAAAACTAGGGGACTAGGGTAATGCCCTCAGCAATAGAACATAGTCAGTCTGGTTAGTTAGCACAGTCCACACTCCCTACCCATAACAATAACTCACTGTGCGCACTTTGCACTGTCTCTCAAGTATCTCGGTATCCCTCCTGATGACACACATGATTGCTACTTATGCTGCAGCAAGCTTGCTGTTCTTTGTAGTTCTCACCTGGATTTTCCACAGGTCTGTACCTGTTCCAAGGTGTGGGAACTAAGAAGTGCAGGTTGCTACCCCTGCTACTGGTCTCCCCTCTCCACTATGTGGCTGTCACGCTCGTGTGTGGGAGGGATACACTACACCGGACGAAGAAGGAAAGAGTACAAGGAACAAGGCCTGAAAGCAAGGGAAGTAAGAAGGACACCTCCTAGTCAAATCCTCAGTCACAGTCCTGGCTGGCTATCAGTATAAACAGACCCCAAGGTAGGTGAGTTCATACACAGGAGTTCCTAGAGTCCTAACTCACCTTATAAGACCCTGGCGATAGTGACAGGACTGAGACTACCTGTTCCTCCAGAAAAGAAAGAACGACCAGGAGTCTCCCTCAGGCCTTCAACAAAAGGCAGGGCAAAAACACCACACAGATAAACCAACACAAAATGCAAAAGGAAAAGGAAACACTTAACTTTCCAGTAGCTATGGCAGCAACAGGAACTCAGCCGAGAACCAAACACCAGCAGACCACAGATACCACTGAAGCTATAAACCATTGTGGGAGAAGCAACTATAAATGAGGAACGTTAAATGACCACAATAGCAACACCTGGAGGTCAGAGGTGTGGCCAGTATCAGAAACAACACAGACTCCTATTGATTCACAAGGAAACCTGTCAGATCAAAGCACGTGTTTCCAGTCTCACAGATCTTCTGTCACCCACTGTCGCGGGGACGTCCATATGTCTCGGTACGTCCGTGACAGTGGCCCTATCTGTGCCTTGAGGTGGCACACCTTTATGACTAGTACCACTCACCTCCACTTGCTAGCTAGTAGGGATGAGCAAATCGACTTCGGATGTGTCTGAAGTCGATTCGCATAAAACTTTGTTCTAATACTATACGGAGCAGGAGCTCCATACAGTATTAGAATGTATTTGCTCCGATGAGCCAAAGTTATTGCTTCGTGAAGTCTCGCGAGACTTCGAGCAATAACTTCATAAATTAATTTGTACCATACAAACCATTTCCCGAACTCGGGTTCGGTTCCAAGGTACCACTTGGAACTGAACCCGAGTTCGGGAAATGTTTTTTTACAGTACAAATTAATTTATGAAGTTATTACGAGACTTCGCGAAGCAATAACTTCTGCTCATCGGAGCCAATACATTCTAATACTGCACGGAGCTCCTGCTCCGTACAGTATTAGAACAAAGTTTTATGCAAATCGACTTCGGATGTGTCATTCGAAGTAGATTCTCTCATCCCTACTAGCTAACTACACGCAGGAATATGGCTGGATCTGTCTCCAGCAGCAGTTTCTCACCAGCACACAATTTCTCTCTGCCTGCATATCACTGAAACTAGGTCTGCAGGGCACTACTGTACTCATGATCCATGTCAAGGTCTTGCATAATTACATCATGTAATCAAAAAGGTTCTATGACCCTAAAAGTAACAGCATATTACCCTACAGCAATAACACAGTTGGTTAGTAAGTGGCAGTATAACCACCATGCTGTTTGCAAATGTATACATACAGTGCAATACATTTATATCACAGTGCAGTCCACCATGTTTCGGCTCACTTGCAATGTTCATTGCATCCTGCCCAACGCAATGTGACTCCCCCCAGAAAGGATAAATGCTCTGGCAGACTGCCTGCCAATCTGCCATATCTCTCACCACTATCTAATTATGTCCAGAGTCTATGCCCTTTTTTATTGTAATAACTCTTTACAGTACTCTCGCTGGCGTTCCTGAGTGGTTCCAGGCCCATATCAGCACATTATTTACCTTTTCACTTAGCACATCAAACATGGATGTAAGTTACATGGCACACTTACTGTAAGATATAAATGCATGCAATAAATATAATATAGCATATACATTACTGGCATATTAGTCAGTAATTTGGCATGTCATAGTCACATAACAGTTCCACCTTGGTGGAGTGATCACCGCAACAGAGTCAATGGTAACTCTTTGCAACAAGTTAACAGTAAAGGATACATTGTTTTCTTGTACGACAGGCAAAGCTGTTTCCAACCCACTTGTAAGGGTACTTTCACACTAGCGTTATTCTTTTCCGGCATTGAAAGCCATCCTCGGGGCTTAATACCGGAAAAGAACTGATCAATTTTATCCTAATGCATTCTGAATGGAGAGCATTCCGTTCAGTATGCATTAGGATGCATCAGTTCAGTTCCTCTTACGTTTTTTAGCCGGAGAAAATACCGCAGCATGCTGCAGTTTTCTCTCCGGCCAAAAATCCTAAACACTTGCCGGAATTAATTTCCATTGAAATGCATTAATGCCGGATCCGGCCCCAAGTGTTCCGGCAAAACGGATCCGGATTTCCGTTAAAAATTCAAAAAATAAATAAATACCGGATCCGTTTCTCCGGATGACACCATCTGCCTGCTGGAATCCTCTGCCGCAAGTGTGAAAGTACCCTAAGCCTTGAAGGGTCCAGGTTTTGGACATTGGGGTCAGTGTTGGCACCTATGGACCTGGAACCATATGGCTTATAGCCCAGCAGCTGGTAAGACGTCCAGTGTCTCTCCTTCCCCTATTGACTGTTATATTTGTCTTTACTGAATTTCTCCATTTTCTTAGATACTTTACAATAAGTTTCCGGTTAATGCTGTTTGTGTGTGACTTTTAACTTGACGATTTGTCCTGAGCGACTTTCTTTCCCTCTTCTTTATTTCTGCTAATTAAAAATGTGACTTTCAGGACAAATTAGAATGAAAAGCTTCTGTGCGGAAATTGAATTTATTAACCTGTTTACACTGTAGTTGCTGGAAGTCAAGTATTCCACATATACAAGCATGAGAACGTTCTGTAATTAATGCTGGCTTTAGATACCCCTCTTTTATGGTAGTACTGAATTAAACAAAGGACAATTATGATGTGACCTGTAATAAAAGGGACCAAGCACCAAACTGCTTTCTCTTCTTCAGCCTTGGTGTTTGCCCGCAGCTACCACTACAGGGAGCTCACTGTACAAAGATTTATACAGCTCCAATTGGGTTCAGTACTATTACAGTAGTAAAAATCCACATACTGTGAGCTCCCCCTAGTGGAGACTATATTCTTCTGGGATTACTCAATTGAAGACAGTCCATTCACCTTCTCATCTCAGACTTTGATGGTATATTCCTAGGGTATGCCATCAATGTCAGATAGGTGCGGGTACCGCCTCTTGAACCTGCTCCTGTTTCTAGGATGGGCCCCCGAAGTAAAAGAGAGCACACCATGCCTGTGCTGGATGATCTCCCTTCACTGCTTTGGGAGTACCAAAAATAGTTGAGCGGATGCATTCATCTATTTTCAGAAGTTCCATAGCAGTGAAGGTAGAGCGCACCACCAACCCAATCATCGCTATGGGACTGCTGGATATAGCCAAGCCAGAGCTTAGCTATTTTAAAAACTCCCATAGAGGGAACGGAGGGTGGCTGCTCACTCTTCACTTTAGGGCATTCCATTCCGGAGCCCACACATGGACAAAATTGTTGGCACTCTTCCGTTAAAGAAAGAAAAACCCACAATGGTCACTGAAATAACTCAAAACTCACTAAAGTAATAATAAATAAAATTTTTAAATTTTGAATTGTGGTTCAATAGAATAATTTAAAAAAACAAACTAATAAAAATGTCCTGGACCTCTGAAGGTTGTGCAACAAAATATTAAGTTAAGGGACCATCATTTCTGGTCCCTTAACTTAATATTTTGTTGCACAACCTTCAGAGGCAATTATTGCAATCAAGTGATTTCTGTAACTCTCAATGAGACTTCTGCACCCGTCCACTGGTATTTTGGCCCACTCCTTGTGAGCAAACTGCTCCAGCTGTCTCAGGTTTGAAGGGAGCCTTCTCCAGACTTCATGTTTCAGCTCCTTCCTCAGATGTTCAATAGGATTTAGATCAGAGCTCATAGAGGCCACTCCCATGCTTTGTTCTTAGTCATTCTTGGATGTTTTTGGGTGTTTTTTTGACCCGTGACCTGTGACTGAGACCAAGCTTTCTAACACTGGGCAGCACATTCCCCCCCCCCCCCCCCAGAATGCCATGATAGTCTTGAGATGTCATTGTGCCCTGCACAGACTCAAGACACCCTGTGCCAAATGCAGCAATGCAGCCCCCAAAAATAATCGAGCCTTTCACACTAAGTACAATGTTCTTTTCTTTGTTAGCTTCATTTTTACCTCTGAGAACATAGAGCTGATGAGACTTGCCAAAAAGCTCCAGTTTTGTCCGATCTGTCCAAAAGGACATTCTCTCAGAAGCTTTGTGGCTTGTCAATAAGCATTTTGGCAAATTCCAGTCTTTCTTTTTTTTACGATTTGCTTTCAACAGTGGTTTCCTCCTCAGTCGTCTTCTATTAAGTCCACCGTGGATGGTGCAATCTGACACTGATGTACTTTGACCTTGTAGTTTACCTCTAATCTCTTCGTTTTTCTGGGCTCTTTGGTTACCAATATTATCCATCTCGTCAATTTGTCATCGATTTCCCTCTTGCAGCCACGTCCAGGGAGGTTGGCTACAGTCCTGTAGATCTTAAACTTAAAAAAAAAATTGGCAACTGTAGTAACAGGAACATCAAGCTGTTTGAAGATGGTTTTATATCCTTTACCATGTTTGTCTGTAATTTTCTTTCTAATCTTCTGAGACAAAACTCTCTCCTTAGCTTTCTTTGGTCCATGTTCAGTGTGGTACCCACCATGATACCAAATAGCACAGTGACTACTTTTTACCCTTTAAATAGGCAAACTGACTGATTACAAGACACCTATGATGCTAATTACAGGACATACCTTAGTTTAGCATGTCCCTGTGGTCAAATTATTTGTAATCTTTCCAGGGGAACCATCATATTCTGTTGATTGACAATTCAGAAGCAATGTCTGATTTTTATTAGCTGATTTTCAGTAAATCTGTATTATTACTTTTTTTCAGTTTCAAGTTATTTCAGTGATCATTGTGTGTTTTTCTTTCTTTAATGGAAGGGTACAGTACCAACAATTTTGCCTACGTGTATATCTGACATTGATGTCATACCCTAGCAATAAGTCATCAGTGTCTCAGATGGGAATACCCATTTAAAATTAAACAGCCGAAGTTCATTGTAACATGTAGTCTGTAACTTTTTAATATACCTTGTGTTTTAGTTCCTAACCATTTTAAAGATCTCTTTTTGCTGCCAGTGAATAGAGACATTCTTGTTGGCTTCCAAATACTTTGTCTGTGTCCTTTAGAAGATGTCCTCTAATACCATGGATTGGGGAACTGATGAAGCCGTCACTGCAGAGGCAATAAACCCAGGACATCCGGTTAAATTCCTCACTTTTTATATCTACTGTTGTCTTAATGCTGAAAGTCAATTCTGGTCTCAAGTATCCATCACTGAAATAACCACATCACTTGTTTTCCACTTGTATAAATGTGCATTAACTGTGGCTACAAACTATACGTGATGTAAGTTTTTTGTCATGGGCGAGACACTGTCGTAATTTACCGGGGCTATAATCTCACAGGTGCTTCCAGATCTAAATAGGTTAAATACAGAATTAAACTTGTAATTACAACATCTGTCTTTGAAAGGCATTACAGACAGACGTGGTGAGCCGCAGCCTCCATGCATTACAGCTTCCTCCAGCAGTCACACAGTTTATTGATCTGCCTAGATATTTCCCCTTAGTTCCATGTAAAAGGAATGGGAAGCCTTCTGTAGCCTTCTCACTACGGTGGGTGATTTGGTGGCAATAAGCATGGCGTTAGTGCTTGGAACAGTAGAAAGGGTAGTGTGATAAGGAGAATGTGGTGGAGGTGGAAAGGGTAGTGTGATAAGGAGAATGTGGTGGAGGTGGAAAGGGTAGTGTGATAAGGAGAATGTGGTGGAGGTGGAAAGGGTAGTGTGATAAGGAGAATGTGGTGGAGGTGGAAAGGGTAGTGTGATAAGGAGAATGTGGTGGAGGTGGAAAGGGTAGTGTGATAAGGAGAATGTGGTGGAGGTGGAAAGGGTAGTGTGATAGTGGTGGTGTTGGAAGGTAGAATGTGGTGCTGGTGCTGGGAGGTAGAGTGTGGTGGAAATAAAAAGTGTGTCTGGTCTGTGATGATGGTTGAGGTTCAAGGGAGTTTGTGGTGATGGAGTAGGTGGAAGAAGGAGTGTGGTGGTGATTATGGTGGAAGAAAGAGTGTGGTGATGGTGGAAGTTGAAGGCGGATTGTGGTGGTTATGAAGTTGCGGGTGGTGGTGGTGGTGGAAGAGAGAATGTGGTGGTTGTAGGTGGAGTGTGGTGGTGATGGGAGAATGTATTGGTGGCGATGGTGGAAGGGAGAGTGTGGTGGTGGTAGTGGAAGAAAAATGTGACAGTGGAAGCCTGGGAGGGGGAATGTGGTAAAAAAGAAAGTGTGGTGGAAGTAGAATTGGGTCTGGTGGTAATGATTAGTGATTAGGCAATATTCGTTTTCACAATATTTCGCAAATGTTTTGCATAATATTCACGAATTCTAGAATTCGCAATATCCAGTCATTATTTTCACGATTATGCAAATTGGCACTAATGATGCGCATATTTTTTGCGCAATACATGCAACTTCACATTTTATCAGGTCTGAGTACATATTACTGATTGGTGCTCTATGTATTGTTGTGACATCACAGCGCTATGTCTGTAGCAGGTATGTATGGACAGCAGAGAAACAGTAGTTCCTATCACACTACCTAACACCCTGCACTGGAGCCTATCAGCTACACTATATCAGGATATACCCTACACTGACTATCTCCCACTATCTGTATTATATATATATATGAGATAACTAACTATCTAATGTAATTGGATAAGGAATAGGATCCAGATGAAAGCACAGAGCACAGCAATGACACTGCTCTCTCTCTCAGAACGCCATAAAACTGCATACAAGGGCAGCTGGGGAGGTTCTTATATAATAAGGGGTCGGCAACTTTTCTATTGGTTGCTAGGGATGTTGCTAAGCTCAGACAAAGATATTGCAGCCTTCTCATTGGCCCACAAGCAAGAAGGGAGGTTACTGATGAAAAATAAATCTAGAATTTTCACGATTATGAATATATAGCACTATATTCTAGATTTTCGTGATTTCTCCAAGTGCAGATATTCGTGATAAAAATTTGCGATTAGAATATTTGCGATCAACACTAGTGATGATAGAAGTAAGTGTCTGCTGATGGTAAAGGTGGAAGTGGGTTGTGTTGGTGGAAGATAGAATGTGATGGTGGTTGGGGGAATGTGGAGGTGGTGGAAAAAATGTGGAGTGTATTGCTGATGGTGGTGAGAAAGTGTGGTACTGGTAGTAGTGGAAGGAAGAATGTGGTGGTGGAGAATAAGTTGGTGATGGTGAAAGTGATAGGAGGAGTGTGGTTGTGATGATGGTGGAAAGGAGAATATAGTGATACTGTAGTTGAAGGGGGAGTGTGGTTCATGGTGGAAGAAAGAATGTGGTGATTGTAGGGGGAGTGTGGCAATGGAGACTATGGTGGTGGTGGTGGTGAGATTGTGTATTGGCGGTGGAATGGAGATTGCGGATGTGGTGGTGTAAGAGAGATTGGTGGTGGTGGTGGGAGAGTGTGGAGGAAGTAGAAGGGGGTGTGGTGGTGATGGTGGAAGTGGAAGGGAGAGTGTGGTGTAAGTAGAAGGGAGAGTGTGGTGGTAGTGTTGAGGCGGAAGGGGGGTGATAGTGGAAGACAGAGAAAGGTGGTGGTGATGGTGGTGGTAGGGAGAGTGTGGTGATGATGATTTTGGTGGAAGGTAGACAGTGGTGAAGTTGATAGAGCATGTTTGTCAAGCCAGTAAAGATATTTTTATCTTTAACAGAATGAGTTAAAGGGTAACTGTCATGTTTTCATAAAATTTTTTTAGCATATGTTACTGCTGCAGCAGCATTATGCATAAAGCAAGCTTTAGTTTCTTCACTTAGTACTGTTTTCCCCTTAGTTACGGCTGTCTTGAATCCTACAATATGAGGATCCTCTCAAGATAGCTCCTCTGCCAGTTCTCTGAGGCCAAAACTGCTTTCCCTCACTTCCCAAACACACTTGCTGTAGCCAGCAGCTCCCTGCCAGCCAATCAGAAGGATTACTGAGAGACACGCCTCCTCACTCTGAAGCCTAATGCAGGCATGCAGTGTGAAGGACCTCCCCTCTGTATTCTGTTTACATTAAAGGGGTTCTGCAGTTCTGCAGTTATCCTCTGGATAGATCATCAGCACCTGATTGGCAGGGGTCCGACACCCGGGACCCCCGCCGATCAGCTGTTTGAGAAGGCAGTGGAGCTCCAGCAGCGCCGCGGCCTTCTCTCTTTTTACCGCAGGCCCAGTGACGTCACGACTAGTATCAATGGCATATTCGAGGCGGGACGGAGCGCCGCTGCCTTCTCAAACAGCTGATTGGCAGGGGTCCTGGGTGTCAGACCCCTGCCGTTCAGATGCTGATGATCTATCCAAACTGCAGAACCCCTTTAAGTTGGGAGACAGAGAAGCCATAGCAACGGTCTTTTAAGGGAGCAGTGGAGAGGGACAGGAGACATTAATGAAAGCTGTTATCATAAGGTAATTACAGATCTTTTGACAATCACTGACAGACTAACTCAGGTATACATGTCTAGCTCTAATAAACTAGCAAAAAAAAAAAATATGACAGTTATCCTTTAAATCTCACTCTCAGCGTGCGCCTCATACAGAGAGATTAATTAATTCTAAGAAAAAGAAAAAAGTTTTCAAATATTAGTCACTTCAATTTTCTATTTTTGTTCTTGGAATGAAGAGTAACAGACACTCTCCGCTCTCACGCCATGTGTGGCCATCTCACTGTGTCTGCGTTTTTATCTCTCTTTTCCATTTCCTCTTCTGTTCTTGGTAGGGGGCACAAAAATTGGATATGTTCCCTCCCTGCTCAGAGCTACTGGGAAAATAAATGAAAATGCAAAGATCTAGCATATATCTATATATACACATACACACACACATATATATATATTTGTATATATACAGATACAAGGCGGTCGTCAGTAACCTGTGGAGGGGGAAGCGTTCCACTTACAAATACAGTAGATTCATAACTGTGAGTTGTCTGTATTCTTTCTTGGGGTGTATTAGATGAACAAAAAATTTTGCCGTCACCTACCAGCTTATGAACTACCCCTACAGGACATCCATTTTTAAGTTTACCGATAGACTTATCCTCCATGAAAGTGTAAATAGTGTCAATTTGTAGAGTTGAGCGAACACCTGGATGTTCGGGTTCGAGAAGTTCGGCCGAACATCCCGGAAATGTTCGGGTTCGGGATCCGAACCCGATCCGAACTTCGTCCCGAACCCGAACCCCATTGAAGTCAATGGGGACCCGAACTTTTCGGCACTAAAAAGGCTGTAAAACAGCCCAGGAAAGAGCTAGAGGGCTGCAAAAGGCAGCAACATGTAGGTAAATCCCCTGCAAACAAATGTGGATAGGGAAATGAATTAAAATAAAAATAAATAAATAAAAATTAACCAAAATCAATTGGAGAGAGGTTCCATAGCAGAGAATCCGACTTCCCGTCACCCACCACTGGAACAGTCCATTCTCAGATATTTAGGCCCCGGCACCCAGGCAGAGGAGAGAGGTCCCGTAACAGAGAATCTGTCTTCATGTCAGCAGAGAATTAGTCTGCATGTCATAGCAGAGAATGAGGCTTCACGTCAGCCACCACTGCAACAGTCCATTGGCATATATTTAGGCCCAGCACCCAGGCAGAGGAGGGAGGTCCCGTAACAGAGAATCTGTCTTCATGTCAGCAGAGAATTAGTCTGCATGTCATAGCAGAGAATGAGGCTTCACGTCAGCCACCACTGCAACAGTCCATTGGCATATATTTAGGCCCAGCACACACACAGGCAGAGGAGAGAGGTCCCGTAACAGAGAATCTGGCTTCATGTCAGCAGAGAATCAGTCTGCATGTCATAGCAGAGAATGAGGCTTCACGTCAGCCACCACTGCAACAGTCCATTGGCATATATTTAGGCCCAGCACCCAGGCAGAGGAGAGAGGTCCCGTAACAGACAATCTGGCTTCATGTCAGCAGAGAATCAGTCTTCATATCATAGCAGAGAATCAGGCTTCACGTCACCCACCACTGTAAGAGTCCATTTTCATAAATTTAGGCCCAGCACCCAGGTAGAGGAGAGAGGTCCCGTAACAGAGAATCTGTCTTCATGTCAGCAGAGAATTAGTCTGCATGTCATAGCAGAGAATGAGGCTTCACGTCAGCCACCACTGCAACAGTCCATTGGCATATATTTAGGCCCAGCACACACACAGGCAGAGGAGAGAGGTCCCGTAACAGACAATCTGGCTTCATGTCAGCAGAGAATCAGTCTGCATGTCATAGCAGAGAATGAGGCTTCACGTCAGCCACCACTGCAACAGTCCATTGGCATATATTTAGGCCCAGCACACACACAGGCAGAGGAGAGAGGTCCCGTAACAGAGAATCTGTCTTCATGTCAGCAGAGAATTAGTCTGCATGTCATAGCAGAGAATGAGGCTTCACGTCAGCCACCACTGCAACAGTCCATTGGCATATATTTAGGCCCAGCACACACACAGGCAGAGGAGAGAGGTCCCGTAACAGAGAATCTGGCTTCATGTCAGCAGAGAATCAGTCTGCATGTCATAGCAGAGAATCAGGCTTCACGTCAGCCACCACTGCAACAGTCCATTGGCATATATTTAGGCCCAGCACCCAGGCAGAGGAGAGAGGTCCCGTAACAGACAATCTGGCTTCATGTCAGCAGAGAATCAGTCTTCATGTCATAGCAGAGAATCAGGCTTCACGTCACCCACCACTGCAACAGTCCATTGGCATATATTTAGGCCCAGCACACAGGCAGAGGAGAGAGGTCCCGTAACAGAGAATCTGGCTTCATGTCAGCAGAGAATCAGTCTGCATGTCATAGCAGAGAATCAGGCTTCACGTCAGCCACCACTGCAACAGTCCATTGGCATATATTTAGGCCCAGCACCCAGGCAGAGGAGAGAGGTCCCGTAACAGACAATCTGGCTTCATGTCAGCAGAGAATCAGTCTTCATGTCATAGCAGAGAATCAGGCTTCACGTCAGCCACCACTGCAACAGTCCATTGTCATAAATTTAGGCCCAGCACCCAGGCAGAGGAGAGAGGTCCCGTAACAGAGGATCTGGCTTCATGTCAGCAGAGAATTAGTCTGCATGTCATAGCAGAGAATCAGGCTTCACGTCAGCCACCACTGCAACAGTCCATTGGCATATATTTAGGCCCAGCACACAGGCAGAGGAGAGAGGTCCCGTAACAGACAATCTGGCTTCATGTCAGCAGAGAATCAGTCTGCATGTCATAGCAGAGAATCAGGCTTCACGTCACCCACCACTGCAACAATCCATTGTCATAAATTTAGGCCCAGCACTAGTGTTGAGCGGCATGTCCCATATTCGAATTCGCGAAATTTCGCGAATATTCGAAAGAATATTCGTAAAATATTCGCGATTATTCAAATTCGTTATTATTTCGCATATGCGATAATTCGAATTTTCGCATCGCATAATACATATGCTATGCAAAATTCACATGTGCGCTAATGAAATCGCCTTACGAAGATTCGCAACTCAATTCAATCACTAATGTATGAATGCAATGCCCTTTGCCTCTGTTCTGGGACAAGTGTAGATATTCGCATGTGCGCTAATAAAATCGCCTTACGAAGATTCGCACCTCAATCACTTTCTAGGGAATGTGAGACTTTTGGGAATCAATCGAGATACAGTGGGGGGTGATGACAGTAGTTGACAGAGTACAGATCAATGTAATCTGTAAGGTGGAAAGTAAAATAAAAAATACGAATATTCGTAAATCGAATTTTACGAAGTTCTACGTATTCGCGAATATGGTGCTATACTATATGAATGCACAGGCCTTTGCCTCTCTATTCTGGGGACAAGTATAGATATTTGCATTTGCGTTAATAAAATCGCCTTACGAAGATTCGCAGCTCAATTCAATCACTAATGTATGAATGCAAAGCCCTTTGCCTCTGTTCTGGGACAAGTGTAGATATTCGCATGTGCGCTAATAAAATCGCCTTACGAAGATTCGCAACTCAATTCACTAATGTATGAATGCAAAGCCCTTTGCCTCTGTTCTGGGACGTGCCGATATTCGCATGTGCGCTAATAAAATCGCCTTACGAAGATTCGCGCCTCAATCACTTTCTAGGCAATGTGAGTAAGATCTGAGCTGTTGGACCTTTGGGAAACAATCAATTATATGTGTACTGTAATTTTGTGGGGGGGGGGGGGGAAACAAAAAACGAATATTCGTTTTTACGAATATATAGCACTATATTCGAAATATTCGCAAAATCGCGAAGTTGCGATATTCGCGAAAAAAATTTGCTTTTTGAATATTCGCGCTCAACACTACCCAGCACCCAGGCAGAGGAGAGAGGTCCCGTAACAGACAATCTGGCTTCATGTCAGCAGAGAATCAGTCTGCATGTCATAGCAGAGAATGAGGCTTCACGTCAGCCACCACTGCAACAGTCCATTGGCATATATTTAGGCCCAGCACCCAGGCAGAGGAGAGAGGTCCCGTAACAGACAATCTGGCTTCATGTCAGCAGAGAATCAGTCTTCATATCATAGCAGAGAATCAGGCTTCACGTCACCCACCACTGTAAGAGTCCATTTTCATAAATTTAGGCCCAGCACCCAGGTAGAGGAGAGAGGTCCCGTAACAGAGAATCTGTCTTCATGTCAGCAGAGAATTAGTCTGCATGTCATAGCAGAGAATGAGGCTTCACGTCAGCCACCACTGCAACAGTCCATTGGCATATATTTAGGCCCAGCACACACACAGGCAGAGGAGAGAGGTCCCGTAACAGAGAATCTGGCATCATGTCAGCAGAGAATCAGTCTGCATGTCATAGCAGAGAATGAGGCTTCACGTCAGCCACCACTGCAACAGTCCATTGGCATATATTTAGGCCCAGCACACACACAGGCAGAGGAGAGAGGTCCCGTAACAGAGAATCTGTCTTCATGTCAGCAGAGAATCATTCTGCATGTCATAGCAGAGAATGAGGCTTCACGTCACCCACCACTGCAACAGTCCATTGGCATATATTTAGGCCTAGCACACAGGCAGAGCAGAGAGGTCCCGTAACAGACAATCTGGCTTCATGTCAGCAGAGAATCAGTCTGCATGTCATAGCAGAGAATCAGGCTTCACGTCAGCCACCACTGCAACAGTCCATTGTCATAAATTTAGGCCCAGCACCCAGGCAGAGGAGAGAGGTCCCGTAACAGACAATCTGGCTTCATGTCAGCAGAGAATTAGTCTGCATGTCATAGCAGAGAATCAGGCTTCATGTCACCCACCACTGCAACAGTCCATTGGCATATATTTAGGCCTAGCACACAGGCAGAGGAGAGGTTCATTCAACTTTGGGTAGCCTCGCAATATAATGGTAAAATGAAAATAAAAATAGGATTGAATGAGGAAGTGCCCTGGAGTCCAATAATATATGGTTATGGGGAGGTAGTTAATGTCTAATCTGGACAAGGGACGGACAGGTCCTGTGGGATCCATGCCTGGTTCATTTTTATGAACGTCAGCTTGTCCACATTGGCTGTAGACAGGCGGCTGCGTTTGTCTGTAATGACGCCCCCTGCCGTGCTGAATACACGTTCAGACAAAACGCTGGCTGCCGGGCAGGCCAGCACCTCCAAGGCATAAAAGGCTAGCTCTGGCCACGTGGACAATTTAGAGACCCAGAAGTTGAATGGGGCCGAACCATCAGTCAGTACGTGGAGGGGTGTGCACACGTACTGTTCCACCATGTTAGTGAAATGTTGCCTCCTGCTAACACGTTGCGTATCAGGTGGTGGTGCAGTTAGCTGTGGCGTGTTGACAAAAGTTTTCCACATCTCTGCCATGCTAACCCTGCCCTCAGAGGAGCTGGCCGTGACACAGCTGCCTTGGCGACCTCTTGCTCCTCCTCTGCCTTGGCCTTGGGCTTCCACTTGTTCCCCTGTGACATTTGGGAATGCTCTCAGTAGCGCGTCTACCAACGTGCGCTTGTACTCGCGCATCTTCCTATCACGCTCCAGTGCAGGAAGTAAGGTGGGCACATTGTCTTTGTAGCGTGGATCCAGCAGGGTGGCAACCCAGTAGTCCGCACAGGTTAAAATGTGGGCAACTCTGCTGTCGTTGCGCAGGCACTGCAGCATGTAGTCGCTCATGTGTGCCAGGCTGCCCAGGGGTAAGGACAAGCTGTCCTCTGTGGGAGGCGTATCGTCATCGTCCTGCCTTTCCCCCCAGCCACGCACCAGTGATGGACCCGAGCTGCGTTGGGTGTCACCCCGCTGTGACCATGCTTCATCCTCATCCTCCTCCACCTCCTCCTCATCCTCGTCCTCCTCGTCCTCCAGTAGTGGGCCCTGGCTGGCCACATTTGTACCTGGCCTCTGCTGTTGCCAAAAACCTCCCTCTGAGTCACTTCGAAGAGACTGGCCTGAAAGTGCTAAAAATGACCCCTCTTCCTCCTCCTCCTCCTCCTCCTCCTGGGCCACCTCCTCTTCCATCATCGCCCTAAGTGTTTTCTCAAGGAGACATAGAAGTGGTATTGTAACGCTGATAACGGTGTCATCGCCACTGGCCATGTTGGTGGAGTACTCGAAACAGCGCAACAGGGCACACAGGTCTCGCATGGAGGCCCAGTCATTGGTGGTGAAGTGGTGCTGTTCTGTAGTGCGACTGACCCGTGCGTGCTGCAGCTGAAACTCCACTATGGCCTGCTGCTGCTCGCACAGTCTGTCCAGCATGTGCAAGGTGGAGTTCCACCTGGTGGGCACGTCGCATATGAGGCGGTGAGCGGGAAGGCCGAAGTTACGCTGTAGCGCAGACAGGCGAGCAGCAGCAGGATGTGAACGCCGGAAGCACGAACAGACGGCCCGCACTTTATGCAGCAGCTCTGACATGTCGGGGTAGTTGTGAATGAACTTCTGCACCACCAAATTCAGCACATGCGCCAAGCAAGGGATGTGCGTCAAATTGGCTAGTCCCAGAGCTGCAACGAGATTTCGCCCATTATCACACACCACCAGGCCGGGCTTGAGGCTCACTGGCAGCAACCACTCGTCGGTCTGTTGTTCAATACCCCGCCACAACTCCTGTGCGGTGTGGGGCCTGTCCCCCAAACATATGAGTTTCAGAATGGCCTGCTGACGTTTACCCCGGGCTGTGCTGAAGTTGGTGGTGAAGGTGTGTGGCTGACTGGATGAGCAGGTGGAAGAAGAGGAGGAGGAAGCCGAGAAGGAGGAGGTGGCAACAGGAGGCAAAGAATGTTGCCCTGCGATCCTTGGCGGCGGAAGGACGTGCGCCAAACAGCTCTCCGCCTGGGGCCCAGCTGCCACTACATTTACCCAGTGTGCAGTTAGGGAGATATAGCGTCCCTGGCCGTGCTTACTGGTCCACGTATCTGTGGTTAGGTGGACCTTGCTACAGATGGCGTTGCGCAGTGCACACTTGATTTTATCGGATACTTGGTTGTGCAGGGAAGGCACGGCTCTCTTGGAGAAGTAGTGCCGGCTGGGAACAACATACTGTGGGACAGCAAGCGACATGAGCTGTTTGAAGCTGTCTGTGTCCACCAGCCTAAATGACAGCATTTCATAGGCCAGTAGTTTAGAAATGCTGGCATTCAGGGCCAGGGATCGAGGGTGGCTAGGTGGGAATTTACGCTTTCTATCAAATGTTTGTGAGATGGAGAGCTGAACGCTGGCGTGTGACATGGTTGAGACGCTTGGTGACGGAGGTGGTGGTGGTGGTGTTGGTGGTACATCCCCTGTTTGCTGGGCGGCAGGTGCCAACGTTCCTCCAGAGGCGGAGGAAGAGGCCGAGGCGGCAGCAGCAGAATAGGCCGAGGCGGCAGCAGCAGAAGAGGTAGCAGGGGGAGCCTGAGTGACTTCCTTGGTTTTAAGGTGTTTACTCCACTGCAGTTCATGCTTTGCATGCAGGTGCCTGGTCATGCAGGTTGTGCTCAGGTTCAGAACGTTAATGCCTCGCTTCAGGCTCTGATGGCACAGCGTGCAAACCACTCGGGTCTTGTCGTCAGCACATTGTTTGAAGAAGTGCCATGCCAGGGAACTCCTTGAAGCTGCCTTTGGGGTGCTCGGTCCCAGATGGCGGCGGTCAGTAGCAGGCGGAGTCTCTTGGCGGCGGGTGTTCTGCTTTTGCCCACTGCTCCCTCTTTTGCTACGCTGTTGGCTCGGTCTCACCACTGCCTCTTCCTCCGAACTGTGAAAGTCAGTGGCACGACCTTCATTCCATGTGGGGTCTAGGACCTCATCGTCCCCTGCATCGTCTTCCACCCAGTCTTGATCCCTGACCTCCTGTTCAGTCTGCACACTGCAGAAAGACGCAGCAGTTGGCACCTGTGTTTCGTCATCATCAGAGACATGCTGAGGTGGTATTCCCATGTCCTCATCATCAGGAAACATAAGTGGTTGTGCGTCAGTGCATTCTATGTCTTTCACCGCTGGGGAAGGGCTAGGTGGATGCCCTTGGGAAACCCTGCCAGCGGAGTCTTCAAACAGCATAAGAGACTGCTGCATAACTTGAGGCTGAGACAGTTTCCCTGGTATGCATGGGGGTGATGTGACAGACTGATGGGGTTGGTTTTCAGGCGCCATCTGTGCGCTTTCTGCAGAAGACTGGGTGGGAGATAATGTGAACGTGCTGGATCCACTGTCGGCCACCCAATTGACTAATGCCTGTACCTGCTCAGGCCTTACCATCCTTAGAACGGCATTGGGCCCCACCATATATCGCTGTAAATTCTGGCGGCTACTGGGACCTGAGGTAGTTGGTACACTAGGACGTGTGGATGTGGCAGAACGGCCACGTCCTCTCCCAGCACCAGAGGGTCCACTAACACCACCACGACCATGTCCACGTCCGCGTCCCTTACTAGATGTTTTTCTCATTGTTATGGTTCACCACAACAACAAATATATTATTTGGCCCAATGTATTGTATTCAAATTCAGCGGGATATAAATTTGAGGCCTAGTATTTAGGCGCTGGGTGACCGGTATGGATTTAGTGACAGAATTAGACTTGGAAATGCACAGAAGCGTGTGTGTGAAGTTATTCTGAATGACCCTATGTGCACCTTGAATATTATATACCCTTTTAGGGATAGATTTCAAATAGCTCTGATATAGCAGAAACCACTAAATTATGAAATTGCTAAATTGGGAATTGTATTTCAACCCAGAACAAAAAATGTGCTTTGACGGACACTAAATAACTTTCCCAGCCACAACAGTACAGCGTTAACGAGAGATTTAGCAGGATATAAATTTGAGGCCTAGTATTTAGGCGCTGGGTGACAGGTATGGGTTTAGTGACAGAATTAGACTTGGAAATACACAGTCGCGGGTGTGTGTGAAGTTATTCTGAATGACCCAATGTGCACCTTGAATATTATATACCCTTTTAGGGATAGATTTCAAATAGCTCTGATATAGCAGAAACCACTAAATTATGAAATTGCTAAATTGGGAATTGTATTTCAACCCAGAACAAGAAATGTGCTTGAACGGACACTAAATAACTCGCCCAGCTTCAGCACTAAGGACAGATTTAGCTGGATATAAATTTGAGGCCTAGTATTTAGGCGCTGGGTGACAGGTATGGGTTTAGTGACAGAATTAGACTTGGAAATGCACAGTAGCGGGTGTGTGAAGTTATTCTGAATGTCCCTATGTGCACCTTCAATATGATCTACCCTTTTAGGGATAGATTTCAAATAGCTCTGATATAGCAGAAACCACTAAATTATGAAATTGCTAAATTGGGAATTGTATTTCAACCCAGAACAAGAAATGTGCTTGAACGGACACTAAATAACTCGCCCAGCTACAGCACTAAGGACAGATTTAGCTGGATATAAATTTGAGGCCTAGTATTTAGGCGCTGGGTGACAGGTATGGGTTTAGTGACAGAATTAGACTTGGAAATGCACAGTAGCGGGTGTGTGAAGTTATTCTGAATGACCCTATGTGCACCTTGAATATTATATACCCTTTTAGGGATAGATTTCAAATAGCTCTGATACAGCAGAAACCACTAAATTTTTAAATTGCTAAATTGGGAATTGTATTTCAACCCAGAACAAAAAATGTGCTTTGACGGACACTAAATAACTTTCCCAGCCACAACAGGACAGCGGTAACGAGAGATTTAGCGGGATATAAATTTGAGGCCTAGTATTTAGGCGCTGGGTGACCGGTATGGATTTAGTGACAGAATTAGACTGGGATATGGCCAAAAAATAACCACACTATTGCTGGTTAAATGCACTTGGTGATGGGCGCAGCTTGCCCCTGATGTAGTATATGGCCAAAAAATGAACAGACTATTGCTGGTTAAATGCACTTGGTGTCACAGCTTGACCAACCACACTACTGAGGGTTAAATGCACTTGGTGACGGGCGCAGCTTGCCCCTGATGTAGTATATGGCCAAAAAATGAACAGACTATTGCTGGTTAAATGCACTTGGTGACGGGCGCAGCTTGCCCCTGATTTAGTATATGGCCAAAAAATGAACAGACTATTGCTGGTTAAATGCACTTGGTGTGATAGCTTGACCAACCACACTACTGAGGGTTAAATGCACTTGGTGACGGGCGCAGCTTGCCCCTGATGTAGTATATGGCCAAAAAATAAACAGACTATTGCTGGTTAAATGCACTTGGTGTGACAGCTTCACCCTGATGTAGGCTTTAGCCAAAAAACAAACGCACCATTGAGGGTTAAATGCACTTGGTGACAGGCGCAGCTTGCCCCTGATGTAGTATATGGCCAAAAAATAAACAGACTATTGCTGGTTAAATGCACTTGGTGTGACAGCTTCACCCTGATGTAGGCTTTAGCCAAAAAACAACCACACCATTGAGGGTTAAATGCACTTGGTCGCAGCTTGTGCTGGCGCACCACAAGACACAAAATGGCCGCCGATCACCCCAGAAAAATGTGACTGACAAACGGTCTGGGCAGCCTAAAAACAGTGAGCAATTGAGGATCAGCAGCTCAATGATCCACAGCTGCAGATCGATCAGTTAATCAAGTCCTTTGGAGGAGTTAATCTGCCTAATCTCGCCCTACTGTCGCAGCCGCAACCTCTCCCTACGCTAATCAGAGCAGAGTGACGGGCGGCGCTATGTGACTCCAGCTTAAATAGAGGCTGGGTCACATGGTGCTCTGGCCAATCACAGCCATGCCAATAGTAGGCATGGCTGTGATGGCCTCTTGGGGCAAGTAGTATGACGCTTGTTGATTGGCTGCTTTGCAGCCTTTCAAAAAGCGCCAAGAAAGCGTCACAAAAGCGCGAAGAAAGCGACGAACACCGAACCCGAACCCGGACTTTTACGAAAATGTCCGGGTTCGGGTCCGTGTCACGGACACCCCAAAATTCGGTACGAACCCGAACTATACAGTTCGAGTTCGCTCATCCCTATCAATTTGTAAATAGATTACATCACATATCCTGTACTAGTACTGAGTGAGTGCAGCTCTAGGGTATAATACAGGATGTAACTCAGGATCAGTACAGGATAAGTAATGTATGTACACAGTGACTGCACCAGCAGAATAGTGAGTGCAGCTCTGGAGTATAATACAGGATGTAACTCAGGATCAGTACAGGATAAGTAATGTAATGTGTGTGCACAGTGACTGCACCAGCAGAATAGCGAGTGCAGCTCTGGAGTATAATACAGGATGTAACTCAGGATCAGTACAGGATAAGTAATGTATGTACACAGTGACTCCACCAGCAGAATAGTGAGTGCAGCTCTGGAGTATAATACAGGATGTAACTCAGGATCAGTTCAGGATAAGTAATGTAATGTGTGTGCACAGTGACTGCACCAGCAGAATAGTGAGTGCAGCTCTGGAGTATAATACAGGATGTAACTCAGGATCAGTACAGGATAAGTAATGTAATGTATATACACAGTGACTGCACCAGCAGAATAGTGAGTGCAGCTCTGGAGTATAATACAGGATGTAACTCAGGATCAGTACAGGATAAGTAATGTTATGTATATACACAGTGACTGCACCAGCAGAATATTGAGTGCAGCTCTGGAGTATAATACAGGCTGTAACTCAATGATTTTCCTAGTCTATGACGTAAAGTCATGGTTTTATTAAAGACACGGAGGCTCATATTGCTATCTCTTCCTTTACTCTCCACCAATAGCAGCAAAGAAAACATTTACATAATCATAACAACAAAGGACCCTCCCCTGTCAGATCCTATAACAAGCAGCTCCTCTTCTGAATCTTCCTCTTTCTTTGTATCCGTGACACCAACAGCATAACCGTAACTGGAACTGGAACCGGAACTGGTACTGGACCCAAGAAACGACAACCATTCAGGTCCACCAAACCGTAGAATCAAGCCAACCTGGCTAACACTTCTGTAAACTCAGAATGACGTAGAACTCCAGACACCGTGGGAACTCAACCTGAAACAGAACAAATAATATAGCCAGTGTAAGAATCAGGCAGAAAACTGCACAAAACCGACCCCGGAAGCGGCAGTAAACCGTAAGGCCGCAAGTAATAATATAACAAAAAATAAATATATATACAGAAACATAAACACATGTAATAAATAACCAGAAACTTACAGTGTAAATAGACCAATAATCACAAACATAAATGGGCGGGAAGAACAAACCAGGGTGGGCAATACTCGCCTCCGTGTCTTTAATAAAACCATGACTTTACGTCATAGACTAGGAAAATCATTGAGTTTTACAGCAAGACACGGAGGCTCATATTGCAAGTTCAAAGCTGATCAATAATAGATGAAAACACATGAGGAGGCGGACGAAAGTAAAATTCCCTAAACGTCGTGGCCCTAGACCAATCGGCCAAACGCAAAATGTCCTCCAAACGAGTCCCCGAAATAGCCAGGGAAGTGGTAGTCGCGCCCCTGGCCGAATGTGCGGTAAAGACCGCCGTATCAATCCCCGAAAGGGACATGACCCACTTCATCCAGCGCGCCAAAGTGGGACTAGAAACCGGGCCAAAAGGATGGCGAATAGAGAGGAACAGTTGTGGGACGTCCGAAGAGTGGTGAGCCCGAGTCCACAACTCATATTCCCTCAAACAGGCCACTGGACAGAGCGACGGGGTAGACGGAATACAGGGATAGGACACTGACTGAATATTGGTCTTGGTGCGCCGCATAATGTTAAACGTGATGCCCTCAGGAGAAAACGACCTAGCGTCGTGATCAAGGGCCCTGACATCGGAAACCCTCTTACAGGAAATGAGACAAAAGAGGGTCAGTAACTTAGCCGACAGCTGACGGAGGGAAAGAGCCGGGTTGTCAGGCCACGCGGAGAGGAAGGAAAGGACCAAGGAAACGTCCCACATAGTGGTGAAGCGTGGACGGGGAGGACGAGCCAAAGGCGAGCCACGCAACAAGCGAGAAACGGAAGGATGTTGTCCCACAAGAACACCGTCGAATCCCTGATGAGTGGAGGAAATCGCCGAGCGGAACAGGTTAATAGTCCTATAAGCTTTCCCCGCCTCAAAAAGGGATGTAAGGAATTGTAAAAGATGAATCACAGACGCCGAAATGGGATCCAGGTCCCGTTCCAAGCACCAGCTAACCCAAGTTCTCCAGGCTGCCCGATATGATTTTCGGGTCCCGGGAGCCCAAGCGGTTTCCAAGAGGCGTCTAGTTGCCTCCGAAATACCCTCGACCTCTCTGGGCGTCCTGAGATTCGGCACGCCAGCAGTTGAAGCGAGCCGTCGATCAGTAGGGGATGCTGAATGCCTTGAGAGCCCTGGAGGAGATCCGTCTGACCCGGAAGGAGGAGAGGTACGTCCACTAGGAGTTCCAGGAGGATCGAGTACCAGGCCTGAGTCCCCCAAAAGGGAACCACCACCAACAATTCTGCCTCCTGACGACGAGTCTGCAACAACATCCTCGGACTCATGGCAAAAGGTGGAAACGCGTAATGCAGAGCAGAAGACCAGTCCTGGAGAAACGCATCCACCGCCTCTGCTTCCAGATCCGGGCGCCAGCTGAAGAACCAGGGCAGGTGAGTATTGAGTGGGGAGGCAAAGAGGTCTATGGCAAAAGGACCCCAGGTGTCCGAAACCATCGCCGGTGCGAGCCTCCAGTCGCTGCCGTCCGTGAAGTATCGGGAGCTCCAATCCGCTCGGTAGTTGTGTAGACCCAGAAGGTACTCCGCCTGCACCATGATGTCCCTGGAAAGACAGTAGGACCAGAACTCCTTCGCCAGACGAGCCAACGTAGCCGACTGGGTACCACCCAGGTCATTGACATAGCGAACCGCCGACACATTGTCCATGCGCAACCTGATGCACGCATGGGCGATGCCATTGGTAAAACTCCGGATGGCGAACGAACCCAGCAGCTCCAACGCGTTGATGTGAAGACGGGCTTCGACCTCCGACCATCGACCCCCTGTGGAAATACCCTCGCAGTGGGCACCCCAGCCCTGAAGACTCGCGTCCGATTCCACTGTGAATTCCGGTTGAAAGCCGAAGATCGCTCTGCCGTTCCACGCTTCCAAGTTGTCTATCCACCAATGAAGCTCCTCTCGAGCCTCCGGATCCAGAACCACTGTGTCCGCAAACGTGGCACCGGAACGAAGGTGGGCAATCTTCAGTCGCTGTAGGGCTCGATAATCGGAGAGGAGCCGGGAACACCGCCTGAATCGAAGAGGCCAACAAGCCAATGATGCGTGCCAAGGTACACAGGGACAAGTAGGTAGTCGATAGGGCGTGTCTCAACTCCTTGTGGATCGCCCGCAATTTCTCTGCCAGAAGACTGAGGGATTCTGCAATCAAGTCCACCGTAAAGCCCAGGAACTCCATCCGCTGTGACGGCGTGAGGCAGGATTTCTCTGGGTTCAGAAGAAACCCAAGCCCCGTCAGGAGATCCGAGGTCCAACGGAGGTGTTGTAATAGGGTCGACTGACATTGGTGCATAATGAGGATGTCGTCTAGATATATAACTAGACTCACACCTCAACTCCGCATCCAGGACATGACAGAGCGCAGAAGTTTGGTAAAGCACCAAGGCGCCGAAGAAAGGCCGAAAGGGAGGCAAGTGAACCGCCACACTTCGCCTCTCCACCGGAAACGCAGGAGATCCCTGGATGTCGTGGCAATTGGGACCGTCAGATAGGCGTCTTTGAGGTCCAACTTCACCATCCAGTGGATCCCCTCCATTTTGAAGTGGCGATAGCGTACCACAGAATTCAGGGGCGCGGATATTTATCACTGGTCGCATTTAACCGCCCTTTTTCTGAACCAGAAAAATGTTGCTGAGGACACCCCCGGGAGTAGGAGGGGCCCTTTCTATCGCCCTTTTTTTGAACAAGGGATAGCAGCTTGATGTCCACGAGCTCCCTGTCTGGTTGCACCAGAGTCAGTGGGGGAGGGGGGGGTGGAGGGATGAGACTTGGCGATTCCGTGAGTTCTATGTGGAATCCCTTACAGTGGTCAGCACCCATGGGTCTGATGTAATGCTGGACCAAACATGGAAAAAATGACAGAGTCTGCCCCCGACACAAGGACCCAAAAAAGTCCCCACTGGGGAAAGACTTATTGAAGGATTTTCGGAAATTCTGGTTCCCTCTAAAGGACCTCGATCGCCATTGGCCGCCTCTGGCCGGGAAGAATGGAGGCGGGTTCCTCTGTTCCTGGAAGGGTGGTCTTTGAGTAAACGAGCCTCTGCCCGAGCTGCGGGCTTGAAAACTGGAACGGCCGGACAGGCGGCCCCTACTACTGCTGGCCCTAGTGGAGACCCGTCCCTGGAAAACCCTGCGCATGAAGGACTGGGCTTTGTCCAGGGCCGTTAATGCCCCCAAGAAACGACTGAGGTCCTTGATAAAGGAATCCCCAAATAGCAGACCCTGCGCATCCTTACCTGCCTCAGTAAGTGCCAGGTTAGCCAATTTAGGCTCTATCTTAAAAAGGATGGCTTTACACCGTTCAATGGCCAGGGACAAGTTAGTACTACCCGCAATGCAAATGGCTCTTTGTATCCAGCCAGTAAGCTCCTCCGGATCAATAGGAGAGCCTTCAACTCTGGCCGACTCGGCCATCTCAAATATTTTGGCAAGGGGACCAAATATGTCCAGGAGATTGTCCTGGCAGCTCCGTAGTGCCGAATCTAACCCTTCGCGGGGGTTCCAGCCGGTCTTCGTCCAAGAACTGGGTCATCTTAGGGATAGACTGATGGGGTCTCACAGACCTTGTTGGGAACCATCGGTCTAGGGCACTCAGATCTGAGCTTTGACTACGCGCCTCTTTGCTAAGAGGACGGCGCACCCAGTGCTCAAGATAATTGCTCACATGAGCCGCTGGCAGCCACTCCACCAACCGAGGGTGGTGGAGGGCATCAGGGTCGAACAAGGGGGCGCCAGAGGGATCCACCAGAGCAGATGCCGCATTCGCGGCAGGTGGAGGCCGGACCCATAGATCCAGAGGTGGAAGGCATAGGGCCAGCACTGCCTGGTAGATCAGACTCCATCTCCTCCTCAGAATGGCAGCTCACCTCCGCATAAGCCTCCGTATCAGACTCCAAGTCTGATTCAACATCACTATTTTGTGCTCTAGCACATTTCCACGTGCGCGCCCTTTCTACCTGGCGCGGTAAGGCTCTTTTGCGTGATCTATGCACGCTATCATGGGTGGCTTGGATCACACCAGTCAGATTCTCCTGTGTGGTAGGAGTTTCACAAACGGCAGGCTGCGGATTAGGTATAACAGGCGTCTGATTAGAGGGGCCAGGGGCATGGGCAGATAAAGCCTGGGATATGGTCTGGGATATGATGGATGACATAGACCCCATAGCTTCTATAATTTTGCTTGAGACCGAGCTCTGCAAATCCAGGGCCTGAACATTCATGTCCGACATCCTGGGCTCCCCAGTGGATGGAGGAGGGGTAGGCCCAAAAGGGGAACGGTCGGATGACATGTTTAAAGCGGTCCAATTAAGAAATATCAACTAAAATATTGTCTAATCGAAGAGTCAGCTAAAATAAATCGGGTGGCCGCAAGAATAAACCACAAACTAACCAGAAGTACGGGGTTTATTACCCCAGAAGCTGCAGAGCAAGAGCCATGTCCGGAATGGAGGAGCAATGGCCGCCGAAATCTCGCGAGATGACGTGCGAGGCGCGCCCAAAATGTCCACTGAGATCTCGCGACCAGCGGGAGAACGAACGGGGCCGGCGCCGGAAGAAAAAAGATGGCCACCGGAGTAAGTGGGGAGACTAACTAACGAGAGGGGGAAACCTCCAGACGCTGGAGAAGCCCGCAGGTTAACGGGAAATAAGAGGGGGGAATCGGCAGAGTAAACCGCTGCACCGGAACTAACGGAACGCCCCGTAATCCCAGCAGGAACACCAAGGGGGGGGGGAGAAACCCCCAAGAATGGCAGGCGTCAGATATAATGAGGCCAGAAAAAAGGATGGGGACAAAGCCAAAGGAGAGGGGTGACAAGGCACAGCACAATACAATACAGAACCCCTGAGCGAGCAGAAGCTCAGAGATTAACCCATTAATCACAGCAACCATGCAACAGAAAGTAATACAGTATAATGGGAATGTACAGATGTTACTTATCTGGTGGCAGCAGCAAAGAAAGAGGAAGATTCAGAAGAGGAGCTGCTTGTTATAGGATCTGACAGGGGAGGGTCCATTGTTGTTATGATTATGTACATTTTTTCTTTGCTGCTATTGGTGGAGAGTAAAGGAAGAGATAGCAATATGAGCCTCCGTGTCCTGCTGTAAAACTCAGGATCAGTACAGGATAAGTAATGTAATGTATGTACACAGTGACTCCATCAGCAGAATAGTGAGTGCAGCTCTGGAGTATAATACAGGATGTAACTCAGGATCAGTACAGGACAAGTAATGTAATGTATGTACACAGTGACTCCATCAGCAGAATAGTGAGTGCAGCTCTGGAGTACAATACAGGATGTAACTCAGGATCAGTAGAGGATAAGTAATGTATGTACACAATGACTCCACCAGTAGAATAGTGAGTGCAGCTCTGGAGTATAATACAGGATGTAACTCAATGATTTTCCTAGTCTACGACGTAAAGTCATAGTTTTATTAAAGACACGGAGGCGAGTATTGCTATCTCTTCCTTTACTTTCCACCAATAGCAGCAAAGAAGAAATTTACATAATCATAACAATAAAGGATCCACCC
Source organism: Bufo gargarizans (assembly GCF_014858855.1). Taxonomy (NCBI): domain Eukaryota; kingdom Metazoa; phylum Chordata; class Amphibia; order Anura; family Bufonidae; genus Bufo; species Bufo gargarizans. The sequence goes on from NC_058081.1 coordinate 706,584,748, forward strand.
CTCTCAGATCCTATATCAATCGGCTCCTCTTCAGTAATCCTCCTCTTTCTTTGTATCCGACACCATCCATAACACCGTAACTGAAACTGGAACCGGAACTGGACCCGAGGAACGACCACCATTCAGGTCCACCAAACTGCAAAATCGAGCCAACCTGGCTAACTTCTGTAAACTCAGAACGACGTAGAACCATAGACACCGTGGCAACTTAGCCAGAAAAAACGGCACCGAATTCCGAATCGACCTTCAACCTGAAAAAGAGAACAGACCATAGGCCTAGGTGAAACATACACGTCAAGACCTGTCACATCCGGAAATCCCAGTACTCAAACATACATGACAGGGATAGAATGACAGATCAACAATATACGATAATAATAATAATCATAATAATAATACAAATAATAAGAGCATAAAGATCTGATAACAGTAATACTAAAAGGTACAACAATAATAATAACAATATTAACAAAAACATCCATCAGAAAAACAAGGAAAAAAATCCACTGCAATAAAAAACCGTGAGGAGACCCAAGGGCGGGAACAGGGTGGGCAATACTCGCCTCCGTGTCTTTAATAAAACTATGACTTTACGTCGTAGACTAGGAAAATCATTGAGTTTTACAGCAAGACACGGAGGCTCATATTGCAAGTTCAAAGCCGATCTATAATAGAAGAAAACAAATGAGACAGGGGACGAAAATAAAATTCCCTAAACGTGGTAACATTAGACCAGTCCGCCTAACCGCATACCGTCCTCCAATCGGGCCCCTGAAACCGCCTAAGAAGTAGCAGAGGCACTCCTGGCGGAATGCGCGGTGAAGACGGCAGTGTCAATTCCAGCCAGTGACATGACCCACCTAAGCCAGCGTGCCAACGTAGGACTAGAAACCGGGCCAAAAGGATGGCGAATAGAGAGGAACAAATGAGACACAGTCGAAGAACGATGGGCTCTAGTCCTGGACTCATATTCTCTCAGACAAGCCACAGGACACAAAATCAGAGCAGAAGGAAAACTGGGATAGGAGACAGAATTGATGTTAGTCTTGGTGCGACGCGAAATGTTGAAAGTGACGCCTTCCGAGTAAAAGAACGTGCGTCAAAGTCGAGGGCCCGAACATCCGAGACCCGTTTGCAAGAAATAAGACAAAATAAAGCCAACAATTTAGCGGACAACTGTCTCAAAGAGAGAGCCGAATTCTCCGGCCAAGAGGACAAAAAGGAAAGGACCAGAGAGACGTCCCAGGAAGTCGAAAAACGAGGCCGAGGAGGGCGCGCCAACCGAGAACCCCTCAAAAGGCGAGAAACCGAAGGATGTTGACCCGCAGGGACGCCTTCATAACCCTGATGGGTAGAGGAAATAGCCGACCTGAAGAGGTTGAGTGTTCCGGGACGCCTTACCTGCCTCAAAAAGGGAGGTGAGGAACTGCAAAAGGTGAGCTACAGGTGCTGAAACGGGATCCAAGTCCCGTTCCAAGCACCAGCTAGCCCAATTTCTCCAGGCTGCCCGATAAGACTTTCTGGTGCTGGGAGCCCATGCGTTGCCCAGTAACTGTCGAGTCGCCTCCGAAACTGCCATCGACAGCTCCAGGTGTCCGGAGATCCGGCACGCCAACAGCCGAAGGGAACCGTCGAGCAGGAGAGGATGGTGAAGATCCTGAGGGTTGCGAAGGAGGTCCACGCGAGACGGGAGAAGAACAGGTACCTCCACTATGATCCCCAGCAACGTCCAAATCCGCCCGATGGCGACGAACCTGAAGGAGAGTCAGCGGGATCATTGCGAACAGGGAAAAAACGTAAAGGCGGGAAGTCGACCAGTCTTGGAGGAACGCGTCCACCGCCACTGCTTCCAGGATCCGGACGCCAACTGTAAAACCGGGTGAGTTGCCGGTTGAGCCGCGAAGCAAAGAGATCGATGGTCATCGGGCCCCACATTTTCGAAATTGCCGAGAACACCTCCGGATCCAACTGCCAATCGCTGCCATCCGACAGGTAGCGAGAGTTCCAATCCGCGCGGACGTTGCTCAGACCGGCAGGTATTCCGCCTGCACCATGATGTCCCAGGAGAGGCAAAACGACCAAAACTCCTTGGCTAACCGCGCCCAGGTTGCCGAGTGGGTACCTCCTAACCGGTTGACGTAACGGACTGCCAAGACGATGTCCATCCGCAGCCTGATGCATGCATTGGCGATCCCACTGGAGAAACTCCTGACCGCGAAGGAACCTGCCAGGAGCTCCAAGGCGTTGATGTGGAGGAGAGACTTCCTCCGCCGACCAAGATCCTCCCGCGGAGACTCCGTTGCAATGAGCCTCGCAATCCGACTCGATGGTCAACTCCGGAAGGAAGCCGAAGATCGCCCTGCCATTCCACACAGATTGGCGATCCACCAACGCAACTCCTCCCGGGCTTCTGAGTCCAAGACCACCACGTCCGCAAAGGAGGCACCGATCCGAAGATGCGCAATCTTCAGCCTCTGGAGAGCACGGTAGTGCAACGGCGCCGGAAACACGGCCTGAATTGAAGATGCTAAGAGTCCAATGATGCGGGCCAGGTGGCAGTAATGAAAGATGAGGGACAAGAAGAGCATGTCTCAACTCCTTGCGGATCGCACGTAACCTCGTCATTGGGAGGCTGAGGGATTCCGAGATCGAATCCACCATAAAGCCCAGAAACTCCATCCTCTGCGATGGGATGAGGCATGATTTCTCCGCGTTGAGGAGGAAACCGAGGTCCGTCAGTAGGTCCGCCGTCCACTGCAGATGTTCCAGAAGTCCCGCCCTGGATTCGAAGTCAGAGAAGTACCAGGAGCTATTGCTGATCAGGTAAATGATGAGGCGAACGCCCCGACTCCTCAACCATGACACGACCGGACGCAGCAGTTTGGTGAAGCACCAAGGAGCTGAAGACAACCCGAACGGGAGACAAGTGAACCTCCAGATCCCTCCTCTCCAAAAGAAACCGGAGAAGGTCCCTGGAACGAGGGTCCACCGGGACTGTCAGGTAAGCATCTTTTAGATCCAGCTTTACCATCCAATCTCCTGGTGTCAAAAGATCTCGAAGGAGGTGAATCCCCTCCATTTTGAAATGACGGTAGCGCACCACCGTATTCAGGGCTCCGAATCTACTAGTGCGAAATCCGGGCGTGACATTGGTATGGGCAGGGGGGGGGGGAAGCATGCACGGGAACCCCGTGAGCTCCATACAAAAACCCCTGACTGTGGTCACCCATGGGTCTGATGTGATGAGGCTCCAAACATGAGAAAAAGGTTGGAGTCTGCCCCCTACACAAGGGGCCATAGAATCCCCAATCAGAGGAGGACTACCGAAGGGTCTGCGAGAGGTCGGGTTGTCTCTGAAGGAGCGAGATCGCCACTGGCCTTCCTCTGGTCGAGAAGAAAGGAGATGGGATTGCGTGGATCCTGGAAGGGAGGTCGCTGACCAAAGGAACCTCTACCTGCGCCACGGGCCTGAAAGTTTGCATGGCCGGACAGGCGGCCCCTGCTACTGCCAGGCCCGATTAGAGACCCGTCCCTGAAATACCCTGCGCATGGATGATTTGGCCTTGTCTAGCGCGGTGAAGGTGCCAACAAATTGCCCCATATCTTTAATAAAGGAATCGCCGAACAGGAGACCCTGGGCGTCCTTACCCGCTTCTGTGAGCGCCAAATTTGACAACTTGGGATCAATTTTAAACAAAATGGCCTTACGCCTTTCGATTGCCAAAGCGGTGTTGGCATTCCCGGCGATGCAGATCGCCCTTTGGGTCCAACCCCGCAACTCTTCAGGGTCAATAGGGGAGCCCTCAGTCCTAGCCACCTCAGCTAGTTCGAAAATCTTGGCCAGCGGGCCGAAGATATCCAGCACTTTATCCTGGCAGCTGCGCAGGGCTGAGTCCAGGCCCTTTTAAGGGTTCCAACCAGTTTTGGCCAAAAACTGAGACATCTTGGGGTCCACCACAGGGGTGTCACACACCTTATTGGGGACTAGTGGCCTGGGGCACTCGGCCCTAAGTTTGTTCCGTGTTTCACGGCTATGGGGGCGACACACCCAGTGCTCCAAATAGCTACCCACATGTTCAGTGGGAAGCCACTCCGCCGATCTAGGGTGATGCAAAGTGTCGGGGTTGAACATAGGTTCACCCGCTGAGTCCAGCAGAATGTCTGACCGACTCATGGCGGAGGAGGACGCAACGTCCTTGGCAGAGGAGGCCGCAGGAGCGGAAACTGAGGGGCCCTCAACTGGGGGAGAAATATCCTCCTCTGACACATAATCCACATCCGCAAAAGCCTCCTCGTCCGATGCTCTGTCTGAGTCAGACATATTAGGGGATTGTGCTCTAGCGCACTTCCATGTTCGCACCCGTTCTGCCTGGCGTGATGAGGCCCTTTTACGTGAACTATGCACGTTACCTTGGGTGGCAGGATGCGCACCAGTCAAGTTCTCCTGTGAAACAGGAGGTTCAATACAGGTAGGCTGCGGTGTGTTCTGGGTATCCTGCAGAGCTACTCTTGTAGGCTGCGCAGATAGCGCCTAGGTAATGCTCTGGGACAGTATAGTTGTCATGGAGCCCATGGCTGCCATGATAGCATCAGACACAGAGCGCTGAAAAGCCTGTGCCTGTGCATCCTCCCCAGGTGCCCTATGATCCTCAGGGAAAGAGGGGGGGGGGGGCATTAGTGGGAGACTGGGCAGGGTGGGATATTATGAGGTAATCAGACCTGAAACTAACTGGCCGCAAGTAAGGGGGAGGTAGCTAATCAAAGAACTAGCCTAGCAGTGCAAGCGTCAAATACTAGAATACAGGGGTCGCAGCTAGGAGAACGAGGGCGGCAGGAGCAGCAAGCCGGGAACGCTGGGTATGAACTGCCCACGAGAAATCGCGACCAAGAAACCGAAAATGGCCGCCGAGATCTCGCGGGACAATCGCGTCATCCAAGATGGCCGCCGAGATCTCGCGGCCGGCCGGGGAGCAAGGCCCGAATCGCGGGCAGAGTGAAGCGAGGAAGACGGGGAGGGAGGCCCCGCCTCCCGATGTAGAGACAAGCGGTCGGAAAGGGGAAACGCTGCGCAGAAACGGAGTGTGGTAAGGGGATGAAAAATGAAAAACAGGCCAAAATGGGGACAGTGAGAACTGAAGGCAAATACAGAACCTAAAGGGGGATAAAAAACAGTGGGGAAATAACCCACCAGGAAGCGCTGCACATAAGGGTTAGTCACCCTAGATGAAAGCAGCGCAGACAAACAATCCTATAAGAAAAACAGCCATATAGCAACATGACAAGAGAAAATGCAGGTGCACTTAGCTGGTGGAGCAGCAAAGAAAGAGGAGATTCTGAAGAGGAGCCGATTGATATAGGATCTGAGAGGGGAGGATCCTTTGTTGTTATGATTATGTAAATTTCTTCTTTGCTGCTATTGGTGGAAAGTAAAGGAAGAGATAGCAATATGAGCCTCCGTGTCTTGCTGTAAAACTCAGGATCAGTACAGGAAAAGTAATGTAATGTATGTACACAGTGACTCCACCAGCAGAATAGTGAGTGCAGCTCTGGAGTATAATACAGGATGTAACTCAGGATCAGTACAGGATAGACTGTTGGCACCATCAGGAATAGGGAGGGGGTAACTCCAACCCTACCTCTGGCCCTGCATACCAACCCCATCTAAACCCTTCAATAACGACACTGACACCGTTCAACTTTCAACCCTTTATCTTGTTGGGTGGTAATCGGCCACAGCTTTATTCAAACGGCAAAAACCATAACCTTGAACCGTGCTCTCGCCAGCCGCTGGTCTCCCAGCGGGCGGATCTGCCCATTTTTCTCCAACACCTTTAAGATGTAATAACTTGCCGCCACGGAGGAGAACCGCCCTCAAATGGGGCTCCGACCACCACCCAACAAAAACATGGCCTGCTCCACCCCATCCTGAAGACCTGAAAGGAAAATATCCAAACCGATATCTGTCAGATGCACCCCATCGGGTCTCATCAATGAGCGATTATCGCCTTCAAGCTGCCGGTGTCTGACCACCACACCACCCCGGGACCTAACAAAACGGGAGATACGGGCATTATCTCCTACACCTCTCAACCGCCTCCCCACCCTGCCATACAACACGAGGGACAACCTCGGACCATACCAGGACCACCTCACGAAAAAAGGAAGGGAAACGCTCCAAATCGGACCTAATGAGGGTCAATAATTCCACCAGGGGCACAGAACCTATATCGTTTCCCCCTGCATGTAAAACCAGAATAACCGGGCCACTGGTCTGCAAACCAATGTCGACCACTTGGGACAGGAACTGAGCCCATCGCAAACCATGTATTCCTCTCCAGGATACATCCACCTCACGGAAGCCGAGGGATCTCCCACCGGGCCGGCAATCAGCTCTCTGGGCCGCCCAGAACACATACGAATGGCCAATAATCCACATGGCCGGACACCCAGGACCTGCAAGAAAATAGAGTTAGCACCAAGCAAACACCACACAAAACCAAGAGACTCCTGCAAATCAAACAGTTATATCAACAAAACATTGTACAAGTACAGTATACACAAATAAATAAGTTGTTATTTTCTTTTCCTTTTTTTATTTTTATTTTATTGTACATGTCAATCATAACAGAAGGTCCGGTCTAATATACCTAGCAAAGCAAGCAGACTTCCACCTGCCAATCCTCATAACCTCCGATTCGGGTAAACCTGCCCTGGCCGCTTCCGTAGCCGCCCCAATGCGGAACGAATGAGTACCGAATTCCCTGGGAGTCACACCAACCAACTCCAAACAAGACCGCAAAACCCTGGTGAACTGGAATTTGGTCAAGGGAGAACCATCCGAATGCGCAAAGAAATTACCGCTCTCCGGGCGAACCGAACTATAGCTACCCACCAGCCTGACAGGGCAAGAAATACCTGCCACCGGATACAGAGGAATCCAGGCACCCCTGCCAAACTGGTCCGTTTTAGACCGCTGGACCTGAATCCTCAAAGAATCACTGCCTAACACCACATCCTGACAAGAAAGGCCCCCCGGTTTGCTACAAGAGGGGGCAACCAACTCGCCCAACCGCAGTGCCACAAAGAAGGCTACGCTAAAACTACACGAGAACAACGCTGTCTCAAAAGGCGAAGCGCAAACTTCAGGAAGCCCGGTAAGAAGCCTACTTAGCAAATTAAACGAGATCGGCCTCCGGCTCTCCCGAGAGACAAACTCCTTCCTCCAACCCCTCAGAGCCTGACGGATAATAAACTGCTTGGTGACATCTACCCAGCCGCGCAATTTGAAATGAAAGGCGATACCCGCCAAACGTCGTTGCGCGACCGCCGCAGAAACGCGCGCGGCTCGCAAGCGCAATAACCATTCAGTTGTGACTTCCAAGCGTAGGTCAACTCGTGAAACCACGTCTCTGCCATTCACCATTCCCAACCACTCACCCCACGCCTTACCATGCGCCTGCCAAGTAGCCAGGGAAACCGATGATCTGACCAGCGACATCAGCTCCTGTCCACCAGGTCCCACAGGTACGACGGGCATTTCCTGCCCTCCAAATCCGCTCCCGGAAGAAAGGACCTGAAATCCTGCCAACGAAAACGGGAGAAGAGCATCAGCAATCTTATTATCAACTCCTGGAACATGACGAGCCCTAAAATAGATATTACATTCGAGGCACCGAAGTACGAGATGACGAAGCAAAGCCAGAACCGGGAGGGAAGAGGAAGACAAGCTGTTGACAGCATAAACCACACTCAAATTGTCCGTCCAAAACGAAACATGCTTATTGGCCAACCGGTCCCCCCACAACTCCACCGACACAATAATCGGGAACAATTCCAATAACGTGAGGTTCCTGCACAAACCAGAGGAACGCCAAGTGTCAGGCCACTCACCGGCACACCATTCCACCCCCAAAATCGTACCAAAACCACACAACCCGGAAGCATCCGAAAACAGGGACAGTTCAGAATTAGGGGTAATCTCAGACATGTAGCAGGTATGACCATTGAAAGATTGCAGAAAAGCCTTCCAGACCTGCAAATCCTCCTTCAGTGACGCAGTGATCCGAATGCGATGACTGGGGAGACTGCACACCCCTGGTAGCTAGAGACAAACGCCGGGCAAAAACACGGCCCATGGGCATCACCCTACATGCAAAGCACAAGAGGCCCAAAAGAGACTGCAGCTGCAGGAGGCTAACCTTCTTGACCGCCATGAACCCATCAATCAAACCCACAAGCTTCTGAAGCTTATCACGTGGCAACCGGAAAACCATATCAACTGTGTCAATTTCAATACCCAAAAAAGACAAACACGTAACCGGGCCCTCCGTTTTCTCCATAGAAATCGGAACCCCAAACTGAGCCATCCTCTCCAAAAACAGATTCAGCAATAACAAGCAACCATCCCCGGACCCCGGAGAAACAAAAAGAAAGTCGTCCAAATAATGTAAAACTGACGTAGAGCCCGACTCATAACGAACGACCCATTCCAGAAAAGAACCAAACAACTCAAAATAGTGACACGAAATGGAGCAACCCATAGGAAGACATGTATCATAGTAAAACTTACCGTCCACACAGCAACCTAGTAAATGAAAACAATCAGGGTGAACAGGGAGCAGACGGAAAGCTGATTCAATATCCGACTTGGCCAGGAGGGCCCCCTTGCCCGCCTCCCTAACCAACGCGACCGCTCGGTCAAAGGAGACGTAAGACACCGAGGCATCCTCTGGACTAATGGCATCATTAACCGACGAACCCTTCGGGTGGGACAAATGATGAATCAACCTGAACTTACCCGGTTCTTTCTTAAGGACCACGCCAAGCGGGGAAACCCGTAAATTAGGGAACGGTAACACCTCAAACGGACCCCTAATCCTACCCAATGAAACTTCCTTAGAGACCTTGTCCCTAAGAACCTCCGGTAGCTCCCGGGCGGATTTCAAGTTATCCGAAAAAACCGGGAAGCGGTTAAGAACAAAAGGGATAAAAAACCCATAGGAAAAACCAAACCGGAGCTGAGCAGCAGCCTGTTTATTGGGATACCTGTCTAACCAGGGGCCCATCTCTGCCACGCTCACCGGGGTCCTTAACTCCCCCTTACCAGCTGGGTGAGGGCCGCCGCAGGCGGAGCACTCATGCTTGAATCTACACAATCCGGCAAACCTGCAGTTCCCCTCGTTAAACAACCAACAAGACCCGGGGCGGCGGACGGCCACCGGTCCATGGGAAGGTGATCCCCCTGAACCAGCGGCCGCTGCTGGAAAGGGAGAGGGCCTCTGCGCCACCATTAATCTCAACCACACATCCGTCGCCTTCACCCCCCACCCAATCTCCGGATGTAACGCCAACCGACGACGAAACTCCTCATCGTACCGCCACCAGGCGCTGCCCCCGTGCGATTTATAGGCACTATAAATAATATCCTGATAGACGAACAGCTCGGAACAACGCTCAGGATGACGCTGTCCCATAACACAACCCAAAACAGAAAAGGCCTGCAACCAATTGTTCATGGTCTTGGCCACCCGGGGTCTACGCTCAGAAGGTCTATCCGAGAAACGCCTCTCCTTGTCAACCGTGTGTTTGTCAACCGATATGAGGGACCAAACATCCACATACTGGTTAGCCCACACCTTCTTCCTAACCGCCTCATCCAGGTGGGCCCCAAGGAGGCTAACCCCACAATAGCACGAATCCTTGTGCACCCCCGCCAGAACAGGCGCCTGTTTAACAGTGGGAGGAGGGGGCTCCTGAACCTGGGCAGGCGGTTGCAAACGGTCTAACAACATCTGCAACTAACTCGGCCGTGTTCGCATCCCCCGCCCTCTTCAATAAATCGGCCGGTGTTCGCATCCCCCGCCCCCAACACACCCAGAATGGTACTCACCGGACGAAGAAACAGGAATCACCGGAGGAACAGGCATCGGAACCTTCAGGCTGAACAGAGGCCGCAGGAGCCAGGCAACGAACCCTGGATGAGTGAAGCCGCGACCGCCCACTGCGACGCGAACGTGCTGCTCGACCAGACTCCCCCGACGCAGCCAGCGACCCCTCAGAGGAGGACGGCGAGCGCCATCTGGAGGATCTGGAGCGCCTGCTCCACGCTGAGCCGCCAGACCTGCGGCGGGAGTGACGTCTGCGGGAACCGCGCCGACCGCGTCTCCTGCTCTCCAGAGAGGAGGACGATGAGCTGGACCGAACCCTGAGCTGGCGTGACCCATGGGGGAGGGGAGGGGGGGGGCGGCAGGGAGAAAGAATTAACTGCAGGGGGAAGAAAGGGGGTCCACCCGCACCCCATCATCAGTGTGAGAAGGGGGAGGGGCCACCTCCACAACCGCTGCTGATGGCAGAGCCCCATCCACTTGCAGCTGCCCCTGGGGGACATGAGGGGCCAAGGGCTGAGAAGCTGGAGGGGTGAGAGGGAGACTATGGGAGGAGGAGCTGCTGGCCTGAGCACCCATCACTCCACCACCGCTCCACGCCGCAGTCACACAAGCGGCAGCAGGACGGGACACGAGGGGAGAGGGAACAGGAAGGGGCGGAGCCACCGCTGACTCGGCAGCACAGGGGACCTGCCGGCTAGCCTGAGAAGCAGCAGCGCCGGCGGCAGCAGTCAAGGTAAGGGGAACTGGAGGGGGGGGGCTGCGCCCGAACCTAGCGGGGGGGCGGATGAGCCGAGCAGACTGCCTGCCCCCCACCACAGTACCGGGATCCGCGGACATTACCTCCCCAGGGTCACACGCCAAGCCAGGGGAGGAGGAAGGCTGAGGGGAACCGAGACTGCTCAAGAATGAGCGCAGCCATCCCTGACCCCCCTCCGCCATTCTCGCCCTCAAAGCCTCCATCAGGGGGGCATCAGAGGCGGACATCTTCATGCGGACAGAGCGCTCCAACCGACAAATCGCTTCCGCTCAAAGAGGAAGAGGAGAGGCGGGACAGTGGCATATAAGCCCTCCTAGATGCCCGCCTCCTCTCCAAACCGGATCACTAAATTAACCCCTAACTGCCCAATCAAAACGGGTGCCAGTGGGAGAATAATCCAAAAGGGGGATAAGAAAGGGGGGGGGGACCACCAGTCCCTGCCCACCCTCCCTAAGCCGTCGGGTGGCCACCAAGTAATGTAATGTATGTACACAGTGACTGCACCAGCAGAATAGTGAGTGCAGCTCTGGAGTATAATGCAGGATCAGTACAGGATAAGATGTACATACTGTACATAGTAACTAGTGATGAGCGAAGTTCTCAAAAATTCGATTTGGCTGCTTCGCTGAATTTTGCCCAAAAAATTTGCTTTGTGATGCATTTCTATGTAAGTAGCGGTTACAATGACAGGGAACGGCAATTGCGCCATGCCCCCCCCCCCCCATCATTGAACCCCTCAGATATCGCTTTCATCGCTGATTGCGGCATCTGAGATGAATAGTACATCATTTTAAGGGTTACTCAGTTAAAAAAATAAAAATAGTACTTACCTTAATCCATTTGATCGCGAAGAGGCCACTTCGGCCATCTTGCTAGAAGGTCTATCGCGAAATCACATCATCACGTCAGCTGGCATGGTGACATCATACGTCACGGCGCACAAGATTTCTCGCGGGATCTTCAAGCAAGATGGCTTGGCGGCCTCTATGATTTTTTTATTTTATTTACCGCCATTTCAGGGAAAATCGATTCGCTACCACGAAGCACGAGGAAATTCGGCTTTGCGGCGAATCATCAGCTTCGATTGGCTTAACACTAATAGTAACACGGCTCAGTCTAACAGCTGTAAGACAGTTTGTACATACTGTTACTATTGGGCAGTAACGTTTTCCTGAATCCTGTACAATGTTGGTCCCTTGGGAATGGACCACAAAGCACAAACATGATTATTACAGAATTAGCAGACGGAGAACTCTGACAAATTAAAATGAGAAGGCTCGATTCATCAAGATCAGAGAATGCACACCTACAGACGTTAGCATTCATTAGCATCCTAATAAGCTTAATCAAGTTTCTGATGCAAGGAAAATGGAGAAAAATGACAGAAGGAGATCTAAAAGCCGACGTGCGCCATCCTCACACCCGCCTGGCACCTGAGCTATTGTCTCTGTAGACCTCTTCCCCAAATCTCCAGCTTGTACAAAGTGAATAAGTGGTCTAATTTTCTAAACTGCCCCCATGAGGTTCCCGAGAAAAACTATTATTATGTGACAAGTGATTTTCAGCATTGTAAACAGAGAACGTTACTGCATTACGTCCCCCAGCCCTTATTACAACAGATCCGATTTCTCCATCAGTTAATCAACATTCACAAGTTTTAAATGAGATTATTATTTTTTTCTCAAGGAAATTGTAAATTATGCAGCGAAACCAAAAGAGGCAATTATTGTTATGTGTTTATATTTTTTTTGGGCCATTTTGGGACTTTGGACCTATGGAGTCTATAAGTAACAAAAAGCATTGTTGGGATACAGCTCTGAAAGTGTATGTACACCCCTAAACAACACTTTACATTTTACTTACATAACATGCAGAGTCACGGAGTACATTTACAGCCTGCATTACTCCAGAGCAGCAATCACAATTCTGCTATATGATACAGAAAATAATCATGCCGCCTAACAGCTTAGCTGAGCTCCTATATTGGGAGAAGGCTGGGTTTGTTTTTCCTACATTAGGGTCCAGCTTCTTGTCGCAGAAAATTCATGCAACTTTTTGAGTAATGATAATCAATGGTGTCGCAATGTGACATGCTACGCCTGCAAAGTAAAAGTCGCAAAAAAAAATCAGACTTGGATGGATTTTTTTGCGACTGTCGTAAAGCAGTGGCAGCATGTCACTTGTCACATTGGAGGGAAGGGATGCAAATGAGCTCTGCCTCTAATGCCACCAGATGTAAGGCAGCTATCCTATAAGTCAATGTTCAGCTCTTAAAATAAGCCTTGAGACATGACTTGGATATTAAATAAGCCAGCACCTCATCTGCAGACAGCTGTTTCGGGGTGATTTCCCCTCATCAGTGCAGAGCAGAGAAAGGCTTAACTGGGTGAGAGGCTTGTGTCCGGGTCAGGGGGGAACTAACTCTCCTTAGGGAGAGAGCACCTTAATCAGTGTGAGGAGACCTATAGGCCATACATGCTCCTCTGGAATTCTGGGAGGGAAGAGGGGCAATCACACCGAAACAGCTGTCTGCAGATGAGGTGCTGGCTTATTTAATATCCAAGTCATGTCTCAAGGCTTATTTTAAGAGCTGAACATTGACTTATAGGATAGCTGCCTTACATCTGGTGGCATTAGAGACAGAGCTTGTTAAGAACTCATTTGCATCCCTTCGCTCCCTGAGAATTCCAGAGGAGCATGTATGGCCTATAAGTCTCCTCACACTGATTAAGGTGCTCTCTCCCTAAGGCGACTTGTCAGATTGTGACACTGTTGACTATCATTACACGAAATGTTGCACTATACATGTCGCCATGTAGCCGGACGATTAGATGACTGTACAGAGCCCAATATGAAGATGGCACCTATAAGAATTCAAATAAAAACAGCAAGCTGCGTACAGGGACTGAGCAAACAGGGATTGCTGGGGGAATTCAACTCTTAAGTCTGCAGAATAGTGAGTGCAGCTCTGGACTATAATACAGGATGTAACTCAGGATCAGTACAGGATAAGTAATGTATGTACACAGTGACTGCACCAGCAGAATAGTGAGTGCAGCTCTGGAGTATAATACAGGATGTAACTCAGGATCAGTACAGGATAAGTAATGTAATCTATGTACACCGTGACTGCACCAGCAGAATAGTGAGTGCAGCTCTGGAGTATAATACAGGATGTAACTCAGGATCAGTACAGGATAAGTAATGCAATGTATGTACACAGTGACTCCACCGGCAGAACAGTGAGTGCATCTCTGGAGTATAATACAGGATGTAACTCAGGATCAGTACAGGATAAGTAATGTAATGTATGCACACAGTGACTCCACCAGCAGAATAGTGAGAGCAGCTCTGGAGTATAATACATGATGCAGTGGTGTAACTAAAGTGTTATGGGCCACCGTGCGAACTTCACAAAAGTTATGTCCTCCTTGTGGCCCCTCACAGCAGTTATACCCACATTTGTTCCTGTCACAGTAGTTATGCCCACTTTTGTGCCCCCTCACAGTAGTTATGCCCAGATATGTGTCCCCTAACAGTAGTTATACAAGATATGTTTCCCCTCACAGTAGTTATGCCCAGATATGTGCCCCTCTCACAGTAGATATGCCCAGATATGTGCCCCCTCACAGTTGTTATGCCCAGATATGTGCCCCCTCACAGTAGTAATGCCCAGATATGTGCCCCCTCACAGTAGTAATGCCCAGATATGTGCCCCCTCACAGTAGTAATGCCCAAATATGTGCCCCCTCACAGTAGTTATGCCCAGATATGTGCCCCCTCACAGTGGTTATGGCCAGATATGTGCCCCCTCACAGTAGATATGCCCAGATATATGCCCCTCACAGTAGTTACGCCAGATATGTGCCCCCTCACAGTAGTTATGCCCAGATATGTGCCCCCTCACAGTAGTTATGCCAGATATGTGCCTCCTCACAGTGGTTATGCCCAGATATGTGTCCCCTCACAGTAGTAATGCCCAGATATGTACCATCTCACAGTAGTTATGGCCAAATATGTGCCCCCTCATAGACGTTATGCCAGATATGTGCCCCCTTACAGTAGTTATTCCCAAATATGTGCCCCTCTCACAGTAGATATGCCCAGATATGTGCCCCCTCACAGTAGGAATGCCCAGATATGTGCCCCCTCACAGTAGTTATGGCCAGATATGTGCCCCTCACTGTAGATATGCCCAGATATATTCCCCCCTCACAGTAGTTATGCCAGATATGTGCCCCCTCACAGTAGTTATGCCCAGATATGTGCCCCCTCACAGTAGTTATGCCCCTGTTACCGCCAGTTTTGTGAGAAGGTCTGGCAGACGTTCTTCTCTACCTCTTGTATGACGTTCTTTGTTTTGGTTTCACTTTGTCATCTCCTTTCCTTCTGCCAGGTGTCACTTATTTAGACTAATCGTCTTCCGTTATATTCCCTCCCATACTGCCTCACTTTGCGGTTTATACTACTTCCTGGATGAAGTGGTCACTGCTGGAGGCTGCTGCTGCTGTTTGCTCAAGATAAGTCTTTTCCTTTATTGTGTTTCCTTGCTGGCTTGATTCTAGGTGACCCTGACTCCGTCCGTATTAAGTGCAGGGAGCCAGTGGTCGTGTCCCCTCACTATTATAGGGTTTTCAGGTGTCACACAGTCTTAGGTACGTGGGCATGCAATCGTCTACCATTGAGACCCTTGCATGTGCATAGCAGTCAGGGAGAGCTCTTAGGGTTTTATAGGGCTCACCTATATGCGCCTTAGTTTGGGATCAAGCCAGTCGGTCGTTTACTTATAAGTTCCAGCTATCTGCAACTTCATCCGTGACATTATAAACCGCCATAAGCGTCTTAAGCATGGATCCGGTTTCAGCCTTGATTGACCGCATGCAAGGTCTTTCGCTGGAGGTAGAAGATCTCCGTAAAACTGTGTCTCAGTTTCAGGAGCCGGTTCTGCTTGCGTTCATGGAGTTTGTTCAGAGCCTAAGATCTCGCTCCCGGATACGTTCTCCGGGGGTAGTGAGAATTTTGTTTGCTTTAGAGAGGCTCCATTGTCGCCTACTTCCCCATTCCTCTGGTGATGAGCAGCAGAGGGTGGGGATCATCATCTCGCTGCTCAGGGATAACGCTCAGTCTTAGGCCTTTTCGCTGCAGGTGGGGGCACGGCCCCTCCGATCGGTGGATGAATTTTTTGTAGCCCTGGGGCAGATATATGATGACCCGGATCATATTGCTCTGGCTGAATCTAAACAGCGTATTTTATGCCAGGGTAAACAGTCCGCAGAGATATATTGTTCTGAATTTCGGAGATGGGCAGCTGATACTGGTTGGAATGATGCTGCACTCCGAAGTCAATTTTGCCATGGTCTTTCGGAAAGATTGAAAGATGCATTTGCTTTTCATGAGAGACCAGCTTCGTTAGAGTCTGCCATGTCTCTAGCTGTTTGTATTGACAGGCATCTTAGAGAGAGAGGGGAGACTACTCTTTCCTGTCATATTCAGCCCAAGAAGAGTGGGGCTGTCTCATTCAGTGCACAGGGGTCTCAGTCTGTCTCAATCCCCTATGAGGAGGAGGCCATGCAGCTGGGTTTGCTTGCCTCTGATAGTAGAGGATTCAGCTCTCAGAGGAGGGTTTGTTTCTGTTGTGGGGGTATGTTTGCCCCTCTAGGAGATTCATGGAGTTTTCTTAGGGTAATAAAAAAAAAAAAACTATAAAAACTTTCCATTTGCTACTATTGGCAAGGTTGATGCGGAAATTGAAGGTTTGCATTTGCTTGTAGTTCCCGTTTTCTCCTACCTGCCAGGGTGGCGCTAGACAGCAAGAACATTGTTTGTGAGATTTTTGTAGATAGTGGAGCAGCTGTCAATCTCATTGATAATCAATTTGCAACAACGCATGGTTTCCAGGTATGCACTTTGGAAAAGGATATACCTGTTTTTGCTATCGATTTCGCTCCCCTTTCTTAAAGATCGTTAAAGGGTATAGTTCACAATATCCGTTTGACTGTGGGTGACGCTCATGTTGAGGATATGGCATGTTTCGTCTTAAGCGGATTACCTACTCCTCTAGTGTTGGGGCTACCCTGGCTCACTAAACATAACCCCACCATTGATTGGCAAGAAAGGCAAATAAATGGTTGGAGTGACTTTTGCAGACAGAATTGCCTCACAGCGTCTCTTTCAGAGGTTTCTACCAAGACTGTGCCATCTTTTCTCTCTGAATTTTCGGATGTGTTTTCCGAGAGTGGTGTCCAGGAGTTGCCCCCTCACCGGGAGTACGACTGCCCTATTAATCTCATCCCAGGCGCCAAGCTGCCGAAATCACGATTATACAATCTCTCCCAAACTGAAAGAGTCGCTATGCGTACTTATATCTCTGAGAGCCTGAGAAAGGGACACATCCGCCCCTTGAAGTCACCTGTTGCCGCCGTTTTTTTTTTTCAAGAAAAAATATGCTTCTTTAAGACCTTGTCTGGTTTTCAAGGAGCTGAACCGTATCACGATTCGTGACCCAAAAAGATGCTTCTTTAAGACCTTGTCTGAATTTCAAGGAGCTGAAACGTATCACGATTCGTGACCCATATCCGATTCTTCTTATCCCGGACCTGTTTAACCAGATTGTTGGGGCTGAAGTTTTTTCTAAGTTGGATTTAAGAGGGGCATACAACCTAGTCAGGGTCAGTGAAGGGGACGAATGGAAGACGGCCTTCAATACCCCTGAGGGTCATTTCGAGAATTTGGTTATGCCCTTTGGTTTGATGAATGCTCCGGCCGTCTTCCAACATTTCGTGAACAGCATTTTTTATCATTTAATGGGGAAATTTGTACTGGTGTATCTAGATGACATTTTGATTTTTTTCTCCTGATTTCAAGACTCATCGGGACCACCTATGTCAGGTCTTGCTGATTCTGCGGGAGAATAAATTGTACGCTAAACTGGAAAAATGTGTGTTTGCGGTTCCGGAGATTCAATTTCTTTATTTTCTTCTCTCCGCTTCTGGTTTTCGGATGGACCCTGATAAGGTCTGCGCTGTGTTGATTGGGACCTTCATGAGAATCAGAAGGCGCTGATGCAGTTTTTAGGTTTTGCCAATTATTACAGAAAGTTCATTTTGAATTATTCCTCTGTTGTTAAGCCACTCACTGATATGACTAAAAAGGGGGTAGGTTTTTCTTTGTGGTCGGTAGATGCGCTTAAAGCCTTTTCTAGTATCAAAGAGAGTTTTGCTTCCGCTCCCATTTTGGTACAACCTGATGTCTCTCTACCTTTTATTGTTGAGGTGGATGCTTCTGAGGTGGGTGTGGGTGCGGTCTTATCTCAGGGCCCCTCTCCTGCCAAATGGCGACCGTGTGCCTTTTTCTCAAGGAAACTCTCCTCTGCAGAGAGAAATTGCGATGTGGGAGATAGGGAGTTGTTGGCTATCAAATTAGCTTTTGAGGAATGGCGCCATTGGTTAGAAGGAGCCAGAATCTGGCCTACTTGGAATCGGCCAAGCGTCTGAACCCGAGACAGGCCAGATGGTCTTTGTTCTTTTCTAGGTTTAATTTTGTTGTTACGTTCCGCCCTGGGGTTAAAAATGTGAAGGCGGATGCCCTGTCACGTTGTTTTACCGGGAGGGGGGAACTTTGAAAACTCAGGTCCCATTTTGGCTGAAGGGGTGGTCGTCTCTGCTCTTTATCCTGATTTGGAGGCAGAGGTTCAGGGAGCCCAGGCAGAGGCTCCTGATCTTTGTCGTCCTGGGAGGTTGTTTGTGCCTCTCGCTTTACAACACAAGGTTTTTAACCCCTTAAGGACACATGACGTACCGGTACGGCATGTTTCCCGAGTCCTTAAGGACACATGACGTGCCTTTTCAGCCCCCGGGCAGGATGGGGTGACAGAGGGAAAGAGCTCCCCTCCATACCCTTCCTCGTCTGCGCAGTTGTGGCCACAACTGAGCAGACGGGAAAGGTTCCCATGGCAACAGGACGCCTTCTCAAGCATCCTGCTGTCTATGGTGCTGAACAGATCTGTGCTAAAGGCATAGATCTGTTGAGACAAAGTGTAAGTAAAAAACAGTACAAAGCACTATATAGTGTAATGTACTGTATTATACAGACATCAGACCCACTGGATCTTCAAGAACCAAGTGGGTCTGGGTCCAAAAAAAGTACAAAAAAGTGAAAAAAAGTTAAAATAAAAAAACACATTTATCACTGATTAAAAATGAAAAAAATAAAATTCCCTACACATGTTTGATATCGACGCGTCCGTAACGACCTGATCTATAAAACGGTCATGTTACTTTACCCGAACGGTGAACACCATAAAAATAAAAAATAAAAAACTATGATGAAATAGAAATTTTGCCCACCTTACTTTCCAAAAAAGGTAATAAAAGTGATCAAAAAAGTTGCATGTATGCCAAAATTTTAACAATTAAACTGTCATCTCATCCCGCAAAAATCATACCCTACCCAAGATAATCGCCCAAAAACTGAAAAAACTATGGCTCTTAGACTATGGAAACACTAAAACATATTTTTTTTTTTCAAAAATAAAATCATTGTGTAAAACTTACATAAATAAAAAAAAGTATATATAATAGGTATCGCCGCGTCCGTATCGACCGGCTCTATAAAAATATCACATGACCTAACCCCTCAGGTGACCACCGTAAAAAAACAAAAACTAAAAACGGTGTAAAAAAAGCCATTATTTGTCATCTTACGTCACAAAAAGTGTAATAGCAAGAGATCAAAAAGTCATATGCACCCCAAAATAGTGCCAATGAAACCGTCATCTCATCCCGCAAAAAATGAGACCCTACTTAAGATAATCGCCAAAAAACTATGGCTCTTAGACTATGGAGACACTAAAACTTTTTTTTTGTTTTAAAAATGAAATCATTGTGTAAAACTTACATAAATAAAAAAAATTGTATACATATTAGGTATTGCCGTGTCCGTGACAACCTGCTCTATAAAATTACCACATGATATAACCTGTCAGATGAATGTTGTAAATAACAAAAAAAACGGTGCCAAAAAAGCTATTTCTTGTTACCTTGCCGCACAAAAAGTGTAATATAGCGCAACCAAAAATCATATGTACCATAAACTAGTACCAACAAAACTGCCACCCTATCCCGTAGTTTCTAAAATGGGGTCACTTTTTTGGAGTTTCTACTCTAGGGGTGCATCAGGGGGGCTTCAAATGGGACATGGTGTCAAAAAACCAGTCCAGCAAAATCTGCCTTCCAAAAACCGTATGGCATTCCTTTTCTTCTGCGCCTTGCTGTGTGCCCGTACAGCAGTTTACGACCACATATGGGGTGTTTCTGTAAACTACAGAATCAGGGCCATAAATAATGAGTTTTGTTTGGCTGTTAACCCTTGCTTTGTAACTGGAAAAAAAATATTAAAATGGAAAATCTGCCAAAAGAGTGAAATTCGGAAATTGTATCTCTATTTTCCATTAAATCTTGTGCAACACCTAAAGGGTTAACAAAGTTTGTAAAATCAGTTTTGGATACCTTGAGGGGTGTAGTTTCTTAGATGGGGTCACTTTTATGGACCAGGGGGGCTTCAAATGGGACATGGTGTAAATAAACCAGTCAGGGCAATAAAGATACAGTCTTGTTTGTCTGTTAACCCTTGCTTTGTTAGTGGAAAAAATGGGTTAAAATGGAAAATAAGGCAAAAAAATGAAATTCTCAAATTTCATCCCCATTTGCCAATAACTCTTGTGCAACACCTAAAGGGTTAACGACGTTTGTAAAATCAGTTTTGAATACCTTGAGGGGTGTAGTTCATAGAATGGGGTCATTTTTGGGCGGTTTCTATTATGTAAGCCTCGCAAAGTGACTTCAGAGCTGCTTCTAAACTTCTAAGCCTTGTAACATCCCCAAAAAATAAAATATCATTCCCAAAATAAATTCAAATATGAAGTAGACATATGGGGAATGTAAAGTCATCACCATTTTTGGGGGTATTACTATGTATTACAGAAGTAGAGAAACTGAAACTTAGAAATTTGCTCATTTTGAAAAAATTTTGGTAAATTTGGTATTTTTTTCTGCAAATTTTTTTTATTTTTTTTTACTTCAATTTACCAGTGTCATGAAGTACAATATGGGACGAAAAAACAATCTCAGAATGGCCTGGATAAGTCAAAGCGTTTTAAAGTTATCACCACTTAAAGTGACACTGGTCAGATTTGCAAAAAATGGCCTGGTCCTTAAGGTGAAATAAGGCTGTGTCCTTAAGGGTCTAAAGAGCACCACAATACTGTCCTTGCTGGGCACCCGGGGAGTAGAGCCACAGTGGATCTTATTGCTCGGAGATTCTGGTGGCCGGCTCTTCGTAAGACGGTTGAGGGTTTTGTGGCAGCCTGCGAGACCTGAACTCGTGCCAAGGTCCCTCATTCACGGCCATCGGGTTCTCTCCTCCCGTTACCCATTTCTTCCCGTCCTTGGACGCATCTGTCTATGGACTTCATTACAGACCTGCCTCGTTCCTCGGGGAAGACTGTGATTCTGGTGGTAGTGGACCGTTTTAGCAAAATGGCGCATTTCATTCCCTTTCCTGGGTTACCCAATGCTAAGACGCTGGCGCAAGCGTTTGTTGATCACATTGTTAAATTGCATGGCATTCCTTCAGACATAGTTTCTGATAGGGGCACGCAATTTGTTTCCAGATTCTGGAAGGCCTTCTGTTCTCGCTTGGGGGTTCGGTTGTCATTCTCTTCTGCTGGAGACATATCTGCTCTGTTTTTTGGTGGAGAATCAGGAGGATTGGTGTTCTTTTTTTTCCTTTGCTGAGTTTGCTTTAAATAACCGTCGCCAGGAGTCCTCTGATAAGTCACCATTTTTTTGTGCATATGGGTTTCATCTGCAGTTTGGGACATTCTCTGGAGAGGGGTCTTCTGGTTTACCTGATGAGGAGAGATTTTCCTCGTCTTTGTAATTTATTTAGGGCAAAAGATTCAGGGTAATCTGAAGAGGATGAGTGAGAGATATAAGCGTGTGGCGGATAAGAGACGTGTGCCTGGTCCGGACCTGAAGTTGGGTGATCTGGTGTGGTTGTCTACAAAGAATATCTAACTGAAGGTTCCCTGCTGGAAGTTGGGTCCTAAGTTTATTAGGCCTTACAAGATCTTGTCCGTCATCAATCCCGTTGCCTTCCGTCTTGATCTTCCTCAGACTTGGAAGATCCATAATGTTTTTCACAGGTCCCTATTAAAACCTTATGTCCAACCCACTGTACCCTCCTCTTTGCCTCCTCATCCGATTTTTGTTGATGGTAATCTTGAATTTCAGGTCTCTAGGATTGTGGATTCTCGCATTATCCGAGGTTCTCTTCAGTACCTCGTTCATTGGGAGGGTTATGGTCCTGAGGAGAGAATGTGGGTCCCAGTGGCGGACATTAAGGCCACTCGTCTCATCAGGGCTTTCCATAGGTCTCATCCTGAGAAGGTGGGCTCTGAGTGTCCACAGTCCACCCGTAGAGGGAGGGGTACTGTCACCGCCAGTTCTGTGAGAAGGTCTAGCAGATATTCTTCTCTACCTCTTGTATGACGTTCTTTGTTTTGGTTTCACTTTGTGATCTCCTTTCCTTCTGCCAGGTGTCACTTAGTTAGACTAATCGTCTTCCTTTATATTCCCTCCCATACTGCCTCACTTTGCGGTTTATACTACTTCCTGGATGAAGTGGTCACTGCTGGAGGCTGCTGCTGCTGTTTGCTCAAGATAAGTATTTTCCTTTATTGTGTTTCCTTGCTGGCTTGATTCTAGGTGACCCTGACTCCATCCATATTAAGTGCAGGGAGCCGGTGGTCATGTCCCCTCACTATTATAGGGTTTTCAGGTGTAACAGTCTTAAGTATGTGGGCATTCAATCGTCTACCATTGAGACCCTTGCATGTGCATAGCAGTCAGGGATAGCTCTTAGGGTTTTATAGGGCTCACCTATATGCTCCTTAGTTTGGGATCAAGCCAGTCGGTCGTTTATTTATAAGTTCCAGCTATCTGCAACTTCATCCATGACAGCCCCCTCACAGTAGTTATGCCAGATATGTGCCCCCTCACACACAGTGGTTATGCCCAGATATGTGCCCCCTTACAGTAGTTATGGCCAGATATGTGCTCCATCACAGTTGTAATGCCCAGATATGTGCCCCTCACAGTAGTTATGCCCAGATATGTGCCCCCTCACAGTAGATATGCCCAGATATATGCCCCCTCACAGTAGTTATGCCAGATATGTGCCCCCTCACAGTAGTTATGCCCAGATATGTGCCCCCTCACAGTAGTTATGCCAGATATGTGTCCCCTCACAGTAGTTATGCCCAGATATGTGCTCCCTCACAGTAGATATACCCAGATATGTGCCCCTCACAGTAGTTATGTCAGATTATGTGCCCTCTCACAGTAGTTATGCCTTTATATGTGCCCCTTCATATTAGTTATGCCCATATATGTGCCCCTCACAGTAGTTATGCCCATATATGTGCCCCTCACAGTAGTTATGCCCACATATGTGTCCCCTCACAGTAGATATGCCCAGATATGTGCCCCTCACAGTAGTTATGTCAGATTATGTGTCCTCTCACAGTAGTTATGCCTTCATATGTGCCCCCTCATAGTAGTTATGCCCACATATGTGCCCCCTCACAGTAGTTATGCCCACATATGTGCCCCCTCACAGTAGTTATGCCAGATTAGGTGCCCCCTCACAATAGTTATTTTAGATTAGATGCCCCCTCAGCAAAGATACCCACTTTTGTTCCCCCTCACTCTAGTTGTGGCCCTGTGGCCTCTCTTTTACCTCCAGTCTGCAACTTTATAAAAAAAAACATACTTACCTTCTTCCATGATGATGCGCTCCCACACTCACAACATCGCGATGCTTGCTGTGCTGGAGGCCGATTCGCAGGCTTTTATTGTTCCTCCCATAACCAGCAGCGCGTTGTGCGGCCTGCAGGGTGAGCGCTGGAGCTCAGAAGAAAAGTAAAGCAGTGAGTGGTGAGAACTGCCGGCTGAGTATGCGCGCCCTCCCCCCTTGCCTCTGCGCTCCCCCTGCCTCTGCACCCCCTCTTGTCTCTGCTCCCGGGGCGCATATTATACATGTTCGAAGAGCGCTCTGATGGGGCCCGACAGGATAAGTAATGTAATGTATGTACACAGTGACTCCACCAGCAGAATAGTGAGTGCAGCTCTGGAGTATAATACAGGATGTAACTCAGGATCAGTACAGGATAAGTAATGTAATGTACACAGTGACTGCACCAGCAGAATAGTGAGTGCAGCTCTGGAGTATAATACAGGATATAACTTCTATTAGTATTTTATTTTTGTTTTTTTTCCTCCATGTATTTCTACCCACAGTGACTCCACATGTTCATGTCCCTCACTTATATCTTCTTGGACTGTGGGCTTTAGACAGGACTTTACATAAACGCAGACCCCTCCCCCTCTCCGGTTTTGACGATCCTTTCTAAACAGACTGTAACCCTGTACATTAGCTGCTCAGTCATAGCTATCATCCAGCCATGTCTCAGTTATTCCCACTGTCATAGCTATCATCCAGCCATGTCTCAGTTATTCCCACTATGTCATAGTCCTCCTCACACATCACTAATTCCAGTTCCCCAGTTTTATTAGTCAGGCTTCTGGCATTAGTATACATACAGATCCGTTACCTGGTCCCACGTCTCTATCTGCACTATCTTCTCCTCCTATAACATAATTACCCTCCCCCAGTCCCTACTTTAACCCCTTAAGGACGCAGGGTGTACCGGTATGCCCTATTTCCCGAGTCCTTAAGGACTCAGGGCGTACCGGTACGTCCTAACTTTAAATGCAGATTCCGGCGCCGCGGGGGTTAATGGGAACGGGATGCCGGCTGAAATCATTCAGCCGGCATCCTGTGACAATGCCAGGGGGGGTCATGTGACCCCCCCCCCTATCGGCGCTTGCCGCAAACCGCAGGTCAATTCAATTGCTGACACCCTGGTATAAACGTCTGACATCGGTGATGCGATGTCAGCCGTTTAACCCTTTCCATACAGCGGTCCGTACGGACCCCCCGATGGAGAGGGAGACAACCCCCAGACAGCCCCCAGAGAGCCCCCCTCCTTACCCTTCCCCGTCGGGGGAGGTTCCCATGGCAACAGGACGCCGTCTCAGGCATCCTGCTGTCCATGGTGCTGAACAGATCTGTGCTGAAGGCATAGATCTGTTCAGTGTAAGTAAAATACAGTGCAGTACAATATATATTGTACTGTACTGTATTATACAGACATCAGACCCACTGGATCTTCAAGAACCAAGTGGGTCTGGGTAAAAAAAAATGTAAAAAAAAGTTAAAAAAATGTAAAAATCAAAAAACACATTTATCACTGATTAAAAATGAAAAAAATAAAATTCCCTACACATGTTTGGTATTGCCGCGTCCGTAACGACCTGATCTATAAAACGGTCATGTTACTTTTTCCCGCACAGTGAATGCCATAAAAATAAAAAAATTAAAACTATTAGGAAATTGAAATTTTGCCCACCTTACTTCCCAAAAAAGGTAATAAAAGTGATCAAAAAAGTCGCATGTACGCCAAAATAGTACCAATCAAACCGTCATCTCATCCCGCAAAAATCATACCCTACCCAAGATAATCGCCCAAAAACTTTAAAAACTATGGCTCTCAGACTATGGAAACACTAAAACATGATTTTTTTTGTTTCAAAAATGAAATCATTGTGTAAAACTTAAATAAATAAATAAATAAAAAGTATACATATTAGGTATCGCCGCGTCCGCATCGACCGGCTCTATAAAAATATCACATGACCTAACCCCTCAGATGACCACCGTAAAAAAATAAAAATAAAAACGGTGTAAAAAAAGACTAGACTATGGAGACACTAAGACATTTTTTTAGTTTTTTTGTTTTAAAAATGAAATCATTGTGTAAAACTTACATAAATAAAAAAAATTGTATACATATTAGGTATCGCCGCGTCCGTGACAACCTGCTCTATAAAATTACCACATGATCTAACCTGTCAGATGAATGTTGTAAATAACAAAAAAAAACGGGCCAAAAAATCTATTTCTTGTTACCTTGCCGCACAAAAAAGTGTAATATAGAGCAACCAAAAATCATATGTACCCTAAACTAGTACCAACAAAACTGCCAGCCTATCCCGTAGTTTCTAAAATGGGGTCACTTTTTTGGAGTTTATACTCTGGGGGTGCATCAGGGGGGCTTCAAATGGGACATGGTGTCAAAATAAAAACAGTCCAGCAAAATCTGCCTTACAAAAACCATATGGCATTCCTTTCCTTCTGCGCCCTGCCATGTGCCCGTACAGTGGTTTACGACCACATATGGGGTGTTTCTGTAAACTACAGAATCAGGGCCATAAATAATGAGTTTTGTTTGGCTGTTAACCCTTGCTTTGTAATTGAAAAAAAAATATTAAAATGGAAAATCTTCCAAAAAAGTGAAATTTTGAAATTGTATCTCTATTTTCCATTAAATCTTGTGCAACACCTAAAGGGTTAACAAAGTTTGTAAAATCAGTTTTGAATACCTTGAGGGTTGTAGTTTCTTATATGTGGTCACTTTTATGGAGTTTCTACTCTAGGGGTGCATCAGGGGGCTTCAAATGGGACATTGTTTTTTAAAAAACCAGTCCAGCAAAATCTGGCTTCCAAAAACCATACGGCGCACCTTTCACTCTACGCCCTGCTGTGTGGCCGTACAGCAGTTTACGGCCACATATGGTGTGTTTCTGTAAACTACAGAATCAGGGCAATAAATAATGAGTTTTGTTTGGCTGTTAACCCTTGCTTTGTAACTGGAAAAAAAATATTAAAATGGAAAATCTGCCATAAAGTGAAATTTTGAAATTGTATCTCTATTTTCCATTAAATCTTGTGCAACACCTAAAGGGTTAACAAAGTTTGTAAAATCAGTTTTGAATACGTTGAGGGGTGTAGTTTCTTAGATGGGGACACTTTTATGGAGTTTCTACTCTGGGGGTGCATCAGGGGGGCTTCAAATGGGACATGGTGTCAAAAAACCAGTCCAGCAAAATCTGGCTTCCAAAAACCATACGGCGCACCTTTCACTCTATGCCCCGCTGTGTGCCCGTACAGTAGTTTACGGCCACATATGGGGTGTTTCTGTAAACGGCAGAGTCAGGGCAATAAAGATACAGTCTTGTTTGGCTGTTAACCCTTGCTGTGTTGGTGGAAAAAATGGGTTAAAATGGAAAATTAGGCAAAAAAATGAAATTCTCAAATTTCATCCCCATTTGCCAATAACTCTTGTGCAACACCTAAAGGGTTAACAAAGTTTGTAAAAATCAGTTTTGAATACCTTGAGGGGTGTAGTTTATAGAATGGGGTCATTTTTTGGCGGTTTCTATTATGTAAGCCTCGCAAAGTGACTTCAGACCTGTAGTGGTCCCTAAAAATTGGGTTTTTGTAAATTTCTGAAAAATTTCAAGATTTGCTCCTAAACTTCTAAGCCTTGTAACATCCCCAAAAAATAAAACATCATTCCAAAAATGCTACAAACATGAAGTAGACATATGGGGAATGTAAAGTCATCACAATTTTTGGGGGTATTACTATGTATTACAGAAGTATAGAAACTGAAACTTTGAAATTTGCTAATTTTTCTAACTTTTTGGTTAATATGGTATTTTTTTATACAAAAAAATTAACTTTTTTGACCCAATTTTAGCAGTGTCATGAAGTACAATATGTGACGAAAAAACAATCTCAGAACAGCCTGGGTAAGTCAAAGCGTTTTAAATTTATCAGCACTTAAAGTGACACTGGTCAGATTTGCAAAAAATGGCCAAGTCCTTAAGGTGAAATAGGGCTGAGTCCTTAAGGGGTTATACACTCCTCCAACCTTCTAGCCATCTTCTCCCCCAAAACTGCCGACCGTCCCTATAATAGAGCCTGTAGCTGACAAAGAAGTCGGCTCAGTCCTCCAGGAACCCAAACCCCTCCTTCCTACACAAGTTCTTGAGCCACTTGTTCCCCTCTCTAATCTCCCATTGCCTTTCTGGGCTCGTAATACAGGCGGTATTTCAGAAAATACTATCTTTGAGGTCATTGTCCTGAGTTTGCGACCTAAGTTCCTGAAGTCATTTTTAATGGCGCTCCACCTACCTCTAACTTTGTCATTGGTGCCAACGTATACCATGACCGCTGGATCTTCTCCAGCCCCTCCCATTAATCTGTTAACCAGATCCGCAATATGTCAAACTCAAGTGCCAGGAAGACAACACACTGTTTGATGATCCCGGTCTTTGTGACAGATCACCCTATCGGTTCCCCTAATGATCGAGTACCTGCCTGGCCTGCCCTGGCATTGCTCTCATCTGACAACTTGGCAAACTTGTTGGGGGTCTATCCGCTCAGGGCTAGCCTCCTGGACACTCTTTCCTCTATCCTGCCTTCTTTTACCCAGCTAGCTACCTCACTTTCCTGCACCTCCATACTGCCACCCTCCCCCACATCTACCCCGAAGATTGTCTGCTCAGTGTACAGCAAACTCCTTTCCATAATGTCACGGTATCTCATTGTTTAAATTCGCTCTTCTAGATCCAGGATCTGGACTTTCAAACGTGCAATTCGTTCATATTCTGCACAGCAATCCCTCCCATAATAATTTGCCCCCTCAAACAGCTGCTCAAGGACTGCAGAAATTGCACAAGGTGTATGCTGGACTGCGCTGGTCAATCATGGAGCTCATACTTCCTAATGGGGATTACACCGAGAAAACAAAAAACAAGGTAAGTTACACAATGCAATGCAAATGATAAACAAGCAAGTAAATGCAGTTTTCTTCTATACTCCTTGAATCTAAAATCACTTTACAGTATCTAAAGTCACGCACTTAAGACAAAACACACTTTAGATGAAAACACTCTCGCTAACTCGCTTTTCACTCTGCGAATAAAGCAGTTTTTCTCCACTCAGCTGCAACCAGTCTGCAGAATTTTTTCCTCTGGATTCAAAGTGGTATCATTGGAAATACTGTCCTGTGTCCAGGGGCGGATTGGCCATAGACCTTACAGGGAAATTTCCCAGTGGGCCAATGCCCATGGGGCCGCCTGAGCCCTCCTCACTCCCAGAGTCAAGTAGTACCTGGTCAGTGACCACAGGTTCCCTCCTGATTCCCGAATTTAACTGTATGGCCATCTTGAGTTGCCTGGAGTAGGAGGACAGAACAAGATCTTTTGTGCTGCACTGTGGTTTTTGCTCCTGCTGGGGCATTTTATTGTGTTAGACTGAGATATTTGGCTCTGCTGGGTTGGTATTTTGTGCCGCAATATGGTATTGCTGGTCTTGCCTACTTGTGTTGCCTCGCTTTCTGTCAATTTGCACCCACCCAGCCGCCATATAGTAATTTTCCCCCACACAGCCGCCATATAGCAATTTTCCCCCACACAGCCGCCATATAGTAATTTTCCCCCACACAGCCGCCATATAGTAATTTTCCCCCACACAGCCGCCATATAGTAATTTTCCCCCACACAGCCATTATATAGTAATTTTCCCCCACACAGCCATTATATAGTAATTTGCCCCCACACAGCCCCAGTATAGTAAGTTGTCCTCATACTGGCCCCGTGTAGTAATTTGCCCCTTCACTAATATATCTTCCTGTGCCCGCCCAGTAATGTCCCCCAAAGTTGGCACATAAAATAAAAAAATAAAATAAAAGCTAAATACTCACCTGTGTCCAGGTGCTCACTCGCTGCTGGTACAGCTGGCAGGCGCGCACGCCTCACTGTGCTGCGTCATCATGCCTGCCTGTGTCAAGATTTTACTACCACATAGGCCTCAGGCCTACTAGGCCTGAAGCCTATGGTGGTGATCGGCGGCGGGGAACTATGTGCTTCCGTGCCCCGCCGCAGTATATGGACATTTGGGTCCGCGTTGGGCCCCCCTAGTGATGCCAGGTCATTAGTATCTGATCGGTGGGGGTCCTACATCCTGGTCCCCCGCCGATCAGCAGTCTGAGAAGGCACCCATTCACTTTAATGGGTCTGAGCTGCGCCTAGGCCACGTGACCAGTGATGGTGACTTCACATGGCCTAGGAAAAGCAGAGAGAAGGCTGCAATGCTCACAGGAGCACCAATACCTTCTCAAACAGCTGATCTGCGGGGGTCCCGGGTGTCGGACCCTCACCAATCAATCAGATACTGATGACCTATCCAGAGGATAGTATTAAAATCTCAGAAAATCTCTGTAAGGATCCAGTACTGTTACCACCCTGAAGCCATGTTCGCTCTCCAGTAAGAGCCGTGTGGAGTTGCCCTCTACACAGAATACACACGTGTTGTTGAGGCGTGTAATAGGTGAAGTCCCCAGGAATCGTTGGTCTTGATGTGAACGTGGCGTGCACCTGCTTCTATCTTTCCTGGAAATAAAGTTGTCAGTGTCTGACATTCAGAGATCTGCTCACAACCTGCTATTAGTCTTTGGGGTCCTCTGTCTTCTGGCAGTGTTCCCATTGATAGCAATATATTCTCAGACGGCCGGGTCAGCCCCAGTCAGGCTCAATAATGTGTCGGCTTGATCTGGATAACGCCAAATACCCAGCACCTGGGACGTGGGAAGCTCAGTGTTTACAGCGATTGCATTGATAGATTACACTTCATGTCCTCTTAATTACACAGTCCACCACTGCCTCATCCTCTCTGAAGCCTAAATCCATCCTAATATGAAGATCCTGAGGGAGCCCATGTCCTGTCTGAGCAGGAAAGTTATCTGTGAAGGATTCTAGTTATATCCTCGTCTTACATGGCCTGGAAATATAAGTCTTTTTTTTAAAGTTTTGTCCGGGCTACAGATATTGATGACCTGTCGTCAGGATAGGTCATCGGCGGGGGTCTGAAACACAGGACCCCCACTAATCAGCTATTTCAGGCAAGCACTGCACTGGAAAACGATACCATGTACGTGGCTGAAGCAGAAGCCTCCTGACACTGTGTAGTTTCCAGCACCAGCATACTGCAGCTCAGCCCCTTAAATGGGCTCGTAGCTTTAGTACCCTAGCACGGCCACTACACAATGTATGGCGCTGTGCATGTTATAGTCCCCTGCACCAGCTGATTGGTTGTGGTACCATGTGTAGGACCCCACCCAATCTGATATTGATGTATTGATGACCTACCATAACTTGAGGTCAGGCCTTCAGTATCTGTAGCCCAGACAACATTTTATTCCACCATGTCTCGTTATTACAAAGGGTACCAATGTGGGGTGACAACCACATAGGAGTTGTCACCCAGCTTTCCACAGAACCTGAATGGCATATGTATAGTGTCTGAATTGCCCACCACATGTGCATCCCCCATTACTCCTAATGCTGTGATTGTTTTGTGGGAGACTTCCAATTTTCAGTCTTGCATTGTAACATATAATAAACTATAATATATAATAAAAATCTAATAAATATACACATATATATATATATATTATTTTTATTTTTGTTATTTTTTTGCACAAATAAAAACTATAAAGGTGGTGTGTCCAACCCCAGGTTTAGTAAGCCTTTTAATTTTTTTCAGGGAAAAGCTGATGACCACCCCACCCTCCAATTTTTGGGTCCTCGGGCATTTGCATGGTGGCAAAGTCCGCCAACGGCTATGTCAGTAGTTCAATGGCAAGGCCATGACAACCAAAATGGCGGAAGTCGTGATTTATTCATGTAATCCTCTGCTACACAGTAGCCAAACCAGTCCTCCGCCTGCACAAAAGAGGGTGCAACCATGGACGGCCAAGGGAAACGGTCACATGAGTAAATAACAAGATCAACGCCACCTCGGTTGCCATTAGACGAGGGGGTATGAAATATTGTGTAGAAGTGGCCTACCCTTTTATCAGTTTAATATATTGTAGCCAACCTTTGAAACAGGAGAGAGATTTGTAGTTTGTGCCCCGTTGATTTCTGCAGACGTCTAGGTACTGACCTGCCAGGATCTTCCTGTTTTTTTAAGCTCACTGTAGAACTTATGTTCCCGGCCTCCTTCACATTGGGTTTTACTCTTCCTTTTCACTGTACATAAAAGAGAAGGGAGAGCACATCATAGGGAGGACTGCCAGATGCAAGAAAAGACACTGGGTGGAGAGCTTCTCATCTGGGTGCAACAACCTGCAGGGCAGCCTACAACAAAATCACTGAGATGCCACCAGGGACTCCATGTGGATCATCAGTCGGGTCGGATCATACACTGAAAAAGAGAAGAAGATCGGGAGTATCACTGCAGAGCAACAAAGTATACAGTAGGGATTCCACTAGTTACCAGAAAATACTTTAAAGGCTATGTACACCTTTAAGGGCATTTTTTATTATTGCATTGTACTTATTTTGAGCTGAAAATATATTTTTTTAATTGATGTTTATAAAAACTACGGCATCCTTTCTTTCTGTACAGAGCTGACATGCTTTAGAAGCAGCCTTTATTCTTTCTGTCTTTTCCGTCAGACCTGGAGCTGACGGGCTCCTTATCTCTGCTCTCTGACAGTATAAACACTTATTATAGGTCAATTATAGCTCAGTGTTTATGACGTCTCAGTAGTTTAGAGATAAGGGTTATTAGATGACCGGGACAAAGTGAAAGTACCAGTCACACAGCTAGAAAAACAGCTAACCCTTTGTGACAAAACAGCTCAATATTTTTAATAAAGGGAAACTGAAAAAAAAATTATAGCCAAAAATGAGTAACTTGCAATGATAAAAAAAATTGCCTCCGAAGGTGTACATAGCTTTTAAGTTTTTCTGGCAACACGTCTTGGGGCCGCACTGGCCCCTTCATCAAAGGCGAAGGGGCCGGTGCTTCCCCGAAATGAGTTGTCAGGACAACTTGGAATCAAGTATTTTCTGCTAAGCAGTGGAATCCCTACTGTACATCATGATACTCCCGATCTACCCTTTTTCACTGTACATGGGTCACTGCAAAATACTAACAAGCAGATAGACTTAACTATGGATGGACACTCAAACTGATGGACAAGAACATAAGAGGAGGAAGGAGGAGAGCCCGTGAAACAGTAATGTAATAAGGCTTTTAGGCTGTGAAGGAGACCGGGAGATCATGTCTGAGTCTGACAGACACTTGCCAGTCTTGAATGCATAGAAATGAACAGGTCTTGAACTTGAGCAATCTGAACTTTAATAGAATAAGCTTCATACGCTGGATTTTGGAGCAATGTGAGAACATGTTTATTCTTGACTGGAGGTGCTCTTTATGTACTGGAGGTGATGTAATACGGATTTTAACTTTTGTTATATTTTGCAGGTTTATTCAATTTTCCCTAACAGAACATTCTTATAAATGTTCAAAATGTCTGAATCCTCCGAGGCCAGTCCGTTACCAGCTTGTGCTAGATCATTAGCTTCCACCGTTCTCCTCCTTTTCCTATAAACCTGACTCTGTGAACCTCAGTAAAGCAGCTCCAGCCAAGAGATAAAGGGGCGAAATGGAAATGGTGAATTGTTGCCAATCGTATTTCGCAGATAGGATCCGTGGAAAATGGCTGCAGTTTGCTGTCAGTTTGTGTTTTAGAAAAGTTCAGAACAGATCCAGCAGATAGAAAACTTCTGAAATCAGGACGACCTAAAGAAATACTTTCAATTGAAGGAAACGCACCAGGGGATAAAAAAAACTCACTTTATTTGCTGATCTCCTCCAAGAGCGTACTGTCCATCCATTACTTACCTAGATATCCTCACTCCAGGGCAGCGGTGACAGTCTTAATGTATTTCATACTCTGACATATACAATGATTGGGGGTGACACATCCAGATCTCCATGGGAGTTGAATTCTTCTACATGTTTCTTCTACTAGCTGCAGCCGATACTACAAAACCCCGATCGTTCAGTCTACAGCTTAGCAAATGACAGGACCAAATAATTATTTGCTGATAAGCCATCGATACAGTATTAACATCCTATTAAATGCTAAAATTCTAATTATCTGCAATGCGAATGATAAACTATTGAATGGTCGTTGAACTTACCATGTCACCGATGAATGCCAAAAGAGTAGTCTGAATAGACTCACTGTATCTTGACTTTGGATGCACATTGTGCAGAATAATTGGTAGAACATCACTCCGGGTTGGCTGTATAATCAAGAGAGGTGTGAAAATGTTTGTTACATGGCAACATTGTATCCTTCAGTGTTTAGAGTAAACTATCTTGTTTCTGATGACACCTGTAAAATGTGACCCACATCTCAGCTACATTTACCCGGCGTCAGTGCCTGTGATCTTGATGTGTCTTACGACTAAGGCTACTATCACCCTTTCCGATATTGAGATCCATAATAGGATGGAAAACGCTTCAGTTTTCTCCCTATTCATTGTCAATGGGGACAGAACTGAACTGAATGGAATGCAACATTTCATTTTCACCGCGGACAGAAAAAAACTCTGCAAGCAGCATTTTGGGCCAAACGATGTAAGTCAATGGTGCCGGATCTGTTTTCTCATGGATTCGGCACCCAGTGACTTACCTATCCATCGTGGCTATTTTATAAAACAACCGGATCCGTTCATAATGGATGCAGCCGGTTGTATTATCCTAGCAGAAGCGTTTTTTTCTGATCCGTGACGGATCCAGCAGAAATGCAGATGTGAAAGTAGCCTAAGCTGTGTCGAAAATTTCAAGACTCTTCAAAGAAATCCTCCTATTATAAGAGCTGCCAGGACTGTGACTCTTTTAGTGTCAATGCACACCTGCAGTCCAAAGAAATACATTTTCCACACGTATGATATACACATGATTTCCACATGACATGATGTACATGATATGATATGTTCAATGTACATGCTAAAAATGGTGAGGAAAATTAGGCAAGGGAGTGGGTACGATCGCCAACCTTTAGAAAAATTGATTGATAAGTCAGAAAAAATGGCATGGTATAAATTTTATTTTTGGACTTTCACATAGTCCAAAAAATGTAAAACTTATGAAATGGCATATACCTAGCAGTGCACCTAGTCTTTCTGCTACCTGAGGCAAAAATTTAAATTGCACCCGCCACACCCCCCAATCCTCATGCCAAATTTTCAACCTAACCCCTTCCCTCATAACATTACATACATCACTACAAAACATCCAGGAAAATACAGCACCACATACCTCTTACATCCAGTGGTGTCTCCTCTGATCTAGATATTCTCTGTGCTTATCTTCTCCATTCAGACCAGACCGCCATGATGAGTTCTATCAGCCACGGCTTGTCTCTGTAGACTTTGACAGACATCTTAGATCTCAAATTCTACATCATCACTTTTCCATCATCCTCCCACTGTCACGGACGTTTCCGCGACAGGTGGCAGGAGATCGGTGAGACTGGCAACACGTGGTTTGATCTGACATGTTTTCCGTTTGGATCAAATGACGCCTGTGTTGTTTCTGGTGCTTGCCACAACTTATTTCCCCAGGTGTGGCCATTGTGGTCATTTAACCGTCTCTATTTATAGTTGTTTCTCTCACCATGCTGTGCGGTTTATAGCTTCTGTTGGAGTTGTGGATAGCTGGTGTGTGAATCTCGGCTAAGTTCCTGGTGCTACCATAGCCACTTGAAGTTAAGTGTTTTCTTTCCCTTTTGTATTTTGTTTGGTTTACTTTGTGTGTTGCATTTCCCTGTCCTTTGCATTAAGGCCCGAGGAAGACTCCTGTTCATCCTTCCTTTTGGAGGAACAGGTTGTCTCAGTCCTGATATTAGTACCAGGGTTCTATAGGGTGAGTTAGGACACTAGGTATTCCGGAGTATGAAATCGCCCACAGTAATAGTGCTCCCAAAAGTCCCACCATTAGAAACAGTTCTCTGCCAGAGAGCATTTATGTACTATTACTATTATCCCCACTGTGCCCTGAAGTAATAATGCTCCCATAGTACCCATACTAGTAATCATTAGTGATGAGCAGCATAGGCAAAATTCGTTTCCACAATATTTTGTGAATTTTCCATATAATATTCACAATAAATTTGCGAATTTGTGATCTTCAGTCATTATTTTCGCAATTGCACAAATCGGCACTAATGATGCACATATTTTTGCGCAATACGTGCAACTTCACATTTTATCAGGTCTGAGTAGATATTACTGATTGGTGCTCTAAGTATTGTTGTGACATCACGGCACTATGTCTGTAGCATGTATGTATGGACAGCAGAGAAACAGTAGTTCCTATCACACTACCTAACACCCTGCACTGGAGCCTATCAGCTACACTATATCAGGATATAACCTACACTGACTATCTGTAATATATATATGAGATAACTAACTATCTAATGTAATTGGATAAGGAATAGGATCCAGATGAAAGCACAGAGCAGAAAATGGCTGCTGGGGAGGTTCTTATATAGTGAGGGGTCGGCAACTTTCCTATTGGTTGCTAGGGATGTTGCTAAGCTCAGACAAAGACATTGCAGCCTTCTCATTGGCCCACAAGCAAGAAGGGAGGTTACTGATGAAAAAGAAATCTAGAATATTCGAAATTAGGAATATATAGCACTATATTCTACATTTTAGCAAATTCTTGAAGTGGCGATATTCGCAATAAAAATATTTGCGATTAGAATATTCGCGATAAACACTAGTAATCATGTTCCGCCAGTAGTAATAAAGCTGACCATAATGCCGACAGTAGTAATAATTCTCCTAACAGTACAAAAATGTCCTCACAATGTGTGGCAATACTAAAAATGTCCTTGATGTATGCCAGTATAAAAAAAATACCCTCTCTTAGTGCCCCCAGTTGAGCTAATATCCCCATAGACCCCCATAATGTAAAAAATACCCCTATATAGTTCCCCTAGTAGATGACCCCCATAGTGGTCCTCACACCCCGTTACTCATATTGGCCAAAGAAAAAAAAAGAAAAAAAAAAACCCCTCTAAATCTTACCTCCATGTGGCTGTCAGCAATGCGGTGCAGGCTTCTCCTGGCCTGTGACCCGCGCTGTATGTGGCCCGGCTCAGACGCACGATGATGATGATGTCATGGCACCACTTGTGCTGGTCACTGATAGGTTTCAGGCCTATGACAGGGAAGAGGGAAAGGAAACATCGCTCCCAGCAATACACTTGAGTATAGAGAGATGAGCGCTTCCACAATAGAAGCACTCATTTCCCTCGGCCTCCACCGCCCCACACTTGTCTCCAGGGCCCTCCATACGCTTTGGAATGAACTTGGTACAATTCACTTTTTTTGTTTTACTTATTTATGAAACTCCAGTCTTAATAAATGAGGGCCGTAGAGTTGTAAGAGATCTTGGAAACAGAAGCTATCATTCAATAGATACATTCAATCAGTAGCGCTAGGAAAATTCTCTGTGTAACCATAGGCTAGGGCTACACAATGACTTTGGTCACACAACCTGACCAATGCAGCGCTACATTCAGAGTGTGAGACAACAGTTGCCAATCAAATCTCATGCAGTTTTTTTCAAAGGGAGTTTTGCCGCCATAGACTACACGGTAAGTAAAAAGAAACTGTAACTCACCTGCGACATGTCTGCAAATCTTTTCTTTAGCACAGCCTAAATTGAATACAATTAGAATCCTAAAATAGTCACATAACTCCAAAAAAGCAACAAATGAAAGACCAAGGTACAGGAATAGAACTGCTATAATACTGCTCCTATGTACAAGAATATAACTACTATAATAGTGCTCCTATGTACAAGAATATAACTACTATAATACTGCTCCTATGTACAATAATATAACTACTATAATACTGCTCCTATGTACAAGAATATAACTACTATAATACTGCTCCTATGTACAAGAATATAACTACTATAATACTGCCTCCTATGTGCAAGAATATAACTACTATAATACTGCCTCCTATGTGCAAGAATATAACTACTATAATACTGCTCCTATGTACAAGAATATAACTACTATAATACTGCTCCTATGTACAAGAATATAACTACTATAATACTGCTCCTATGTACAGGAATATAACTACTATAATACTGCTCCTATGTACAAGAATATAATTACTATAATACTGCTCCTATGTACAAGAATATAACTACTATAAATACTGCCCCCTATGTACAAGAATATAACTACTATAATACTGCTCCTATGTACAAGAATATAACTACTATAATACTGCCTCCTATTTACAAGAATATAACTACTATAATACTGCTCCTATGTACAAGAATATAACTACTATAATACTGCTCATATGTACAAGAATATAACTACCATAATACTGCTCCTATGTACAAGAATATAATTACTATAATACTGCTCCTATGTACAAGAATATAACTACTATAATACTGCTCCTTTGTACAAGAATATAACTACTATAATACTGCTCCTATGTACAAGAATATAACTACTATAATACTGCTCCTATGTACAAGAATATAATTACTATAATACTGCCCAGTGGCGTACCAAGGGGGGGGGGGGGCGGCCCGGGGCGGGCGGCCCGCCCCGGGTGCCACTCACAAGGGGGGTGCCATGACGGAGTCACCCCTCCATCCACTGCTGCATGGTGGCTGTAGCGCCCTGCGACGGGGAGGAGCACTGCGGGATGTGGCGGTCACTCAGGCGGACGCTCTTCCGTCTGTTCTCCGGCTTCTGTGAGTCTTGTCCGCGCTGCGTGCCGGCTTTCTTAATATAGCCAGCCAATAGCAGAGGCGGAATGCTCCGGGAAGCTGCGCTGATTGGTGGAGGTAGGAGAAGGGGCGGGGTCGCCTCCGGCAGCCGCTGACAGGGTGTTACAGGCTGGAGCTTGGGAATGGAGGGGGAGGAGGTGGCGGGGGGCGGGGCCGAGAAGGGGATCGACCATTCACTACAGGAGAAGGGGGTCATTCACTACAAGAGTAGGTGGATAGTGACTACAGAAGGAGGGATCATTCACTACAGGAGGAGGGGGTCATTTACTACAGGAGGAGGGGGTCATTCACTACAGGAGGAGGGGGTCATTTACTACAGGAGGAGGGGGTCATCACTACAGGAGGAGGGGGTCATTCACTACAGGAGGAGGGGGTCATTTACTACAGGAGGAGGGGGTCATCACTACAGGAGGAGGGGGTCATTCACTACAGGAGGAGGGGGTCATTTACGGAAGGATCCATTACCAGCGGTCGGACGGAGCCTGAGGCATCATCAAAATGTGAGTAAATAATTGTGTAATTAAGGGGTGTGTGTGTGCGTAATTAAGTGGGGGTTTGTAATTAAGGGGGGGGGGGTGTAATTAAGGGATGTGTGTGTGTAATTAAGGGAGGGGTAAGGTGGGGAGGGAGGGGGTGTAATTAAAGGGGGGAGTGTGTAATTAAGGGGGGGTGTAATTAAGGGAGGAGGTGTAATTAAGGGGAGAAGAGAGGGGGTGTAATTAAGGGGGTGTGCGTGTAATTAAGGGGGGTTTAATTAAGGTGGGGAGGGAGGGGGTGTAATTAAGGGGGGGTGTTATTAAGGGAGGGGGTGTAATTAAGGTGGGGAGGGACCGGTTGTAATTTGTAATAAATATTATTGAAAACTTTCTTGGGCGGGGTGGGGGGGGGGGTGCCAAACAAAGGGTTCGCCCCGGGTGCCAAATGCTCTAGGTACGCCCCTGATACTGCCTCCTATGTACAGGAATATAACTACTATAATACTGCTCCTATGTACAAGAATATAACTACTATAATACTGCCTCCTATGTACAAGAATATAACTACTATAATACTGCCTCCTATGTACAAGAATATAACTACTATAATACTGCCTCCTATGTACAAGAATATAACTACTATAATACCGTCTCCTATGTACAAGAATATAACTACTATAATACTGCCTCCTATGTACAAGAGTATAACTACTATAATACTGTCTCCTATGTACAAGAGTATAACTACTATAATACTGCCTCCTATTTACAAGAATCTAACTACTATAATACTGCCTCCTATGTACAAGAATATAACTACTATAATACTGCCTCCTATGTACAAGAATATAACTACTATAATACCGTCTCCTATGTACAAGAATATAACTACTATAATACTGCCTCCTATGTACAAGAGTATAACTACTATAATACTGTCTCCTATGTACAAGAGTATAACTACTATAATACTGCCTCCTATGTACAAGAGTATAACTACTATAATACTGCCTCCTATGTACAAGAATATAACTACTATAATACTGCTCCTATGTACAAGAATATAACTACTATAATACTGCTCCTATGTACAAGAATATAACTACTATAATACTGCTCCTATGTACAAGAATATAACTACTATAATACTGCTCCTATGTACAAGAATATAACTACTATAATACTGCTCCTATGTACAAGAATATAACTACTATAATACTGCCTCCTATGTACAAGAGTATAACTACTATAATACTGTCTCCTATGTACAAGAGTATAACTACTATAATACTGCCTCCTATGTACAAGAGTATAACTACTATAATACTGCCTCCTATGTACAAGAATATAACTACTATAATACTGCTCCTATGTACAAGAATATAACTACTATAATACTGCTCCTATGTACAAGAATATATCTTGTTCCTTTTTTTTTTTTTTTTTGTCTCCCGTCTTTGTAATGAGGAGAGAAGGAGAATTAGACTTGCGTTAAACATGGATAAGTGAGTGTGACTGTGGTGACACGGGGAGGCTTTACAGGCTATTATGTTACATTACGATACAATGTATCCAGGTTGTTGCTGCTGCTCTGTCACCAGATGTAGCAGTACTAGTCACTGGTGCATCAATCCTCAAAAGGAATTTAATCTTTTTGCAAATTAAATAAGTGATTGTAGCGAGAGGCTGCCGCACTAAATCTCCCAAAATGCATTTAATCTCTTGTAATTTAAAAAAAAATTATCAAAACTAATATATGAAGGTCTTTGCAGCGTCTTCTGTGTTGGGTTTTCGTAAACACGGCGAGCATAACAAATCCTAGCGTAGCAATCATTAGCAGTGCCAGAAAGTCTTCTCTCTCGCCACGAGCC
This sequence comes from Bufo gargarizans, assembly GCF_014858855.1. Classification (NCBI taxonomy): domain Eukaryota; kingdom Metazoa; phylum Chordata; class Amphibia; order Anura; family Bufonidae; genus Bufo; species Bufo gargarizans. Next base: position 706,625,414 of record NC_058081.1, read on the forward strand.
AGGATCACACCCCCCAACATCTATTTCCATAAGGTAATAACTTCTCCACACTCCTTTATATAGTACAATTTGTTCCGGGAGATAAGCCGTAAAGAATCACTGAGCCAAACAAACTATAAATAAATGTGTCACTTTAACATGTATTACCATGTAATGGAGAGGGGTTCACGTATAATCACAGCCTTGTGCTCTCCGCCATCCGTGGGGTCTCTGCCGCACCGCACTGCACCTTCCAGAATGCCGCTGTAGGAAGAACTGTGTCCTGAAACCCAATGGGTTTTTGATGCAATTATCCAAAGATGCCAGATAATCTCCTTCTTTACACCGACAGATAACCTGGTTGTTGGTTGTGCCTATTTAAATATATCGCTAAATCTCCAGCTTGCCTTCTATTACAAAGCTGTCTGCCTGTGGCCACCACTAGGGGGAGCTCCTATAAGACTTTCTGTATCTGGGCCTGTATCTGGGCCTTATCAAAATAAAGCTTCATTTCTGGAAAAGAGCCGAGGCTCGCCATCATCTTTATTCATCATCTCATCTTTATACCAACAACAAGTGTATAATCATTTATGCAGTTACGATTGATTGAAATGGAAGCTGTAATAATCTCTCGGCACTTAGCTCCCCCTAGGGGTGGCAACATGAAAATGCAGTTTTTTCACATCCGAAACAGAAGAAGCTCAGTGCGGGGTCTCTAGTCGCTAGGCTATACCCCCGTTGTCTGATAGGTGTGGGTCCCACTTATATCGGGAATGGAGCCCCGCAAAGTAATGGCTGGAGGACTCCCATCCGGCAACCACCAAGCGCTCTCCCCATAGAAGTGCTAGGACCCGCACCTATCTCCTAAACAGAGCCCCGAAAGTGGTGGAGGGCGCACTGCGCATGCCCGGCCTCCACTCCCCTTCACTTCTATGGGCCTGACGGAAAAAGCCTAGCCAGCGCTTGGCTATTTTCGGCGGCCCCATATAAAAGAATGGAGAGCGGCTGCGCATGCGCAGTGCGCCCGCCACCCTTTGGGGCTCCGTTCTCGATGGGACCTGCACCTATCAGACAATGGGGGCATATCCTAGCGATATGCCCCCATTGTCTCAGATGAGAATACCCATTTGACTTCTCCTAAAGATCTATGTTTAGAACCTGGAGAGTTAGGATGACTTGGTGGGGTCATCTATCCTTTGACCACCACAGGTTGCCAGTTACTGACAACCTGACAACTTCTCCATCATGTATATATTTCATAAGATGACCCATTGACTGACAATGTTTACGAGCTCCTATTTCCTTATCTCTTGCAGATTTGGGAGAGCTGGGTGCTGAATGGCAGAGGTGGCATAGCATTAATATGGCATCGCCATCCTGGACTGGATATACATGGACGGCGTGCTGTCAGCCGCCAACCCATCCTCATCCGGAGAAGCCTTGTGAATTAAACGCCTCTTTCAAATCTTGAGCACGAACAAGTCGACGTGGATCTGGAGTTTAAGTAACGTTTACCGCCCGAGGCGCAACCTACAGCCGGTGCCCATACTAATTATCCCGGCTGAATCCTAAAGTATAAAAACAGCAGAGATAAGCGGCAACACAGAAGGTGAACAACTCCCCTCACTTATACCAGGAGCAGATCCTACAACAGCAAATACTAAACAATGCGGCAGGATGATTCATCCCCATCAGCGACCTCATCAATGTCAGCCGAGCAGCTCCGCCAGCTACTACAGGGTTAACGCTGGGTTTTAGCCGGCGTGTTTACCAAGGCATTACTGAGCGGAAGAAACGCCCCTTTAATGAAGAGATGGTCGGTAATGGGTTTTTGATTATCCCGCTGTGTATTAAGTTAAGATATTCCATTGATTCGAAGCTATTTCATTTGTTTCTCTCTCCTGTTGACCTTTCACATCCTATTAAAGTACTTGTCCCCGAGGGATGCGCGCGTTCATTATCACCGCTCTGAAGCCGCAGACAGGTTAGAAATTCCGATCTCGCCTCTTCTACGGAGAAATCCGGAACAGTGCGCTACAAGAGAGAGAGAGAGATGTGATTGTGCAGCTTTTACAGGTTTATAGCGTGAACTTACCGCCGACCCTCTGGATCCAGATGTAGAGACTCGCGGACCGCAGCTCTTTATCAAGTCTAACACTTGTGGGGAGATTTAATTGTAGACTGTGTATGCATGGCAACCGCTACAATAGGTGGAATTATGTTGTCACCTCCCTGCCCCCTCTAAGTAATAGGGCTAGTATAACAATGAAAATTGTAGGTACGGGTGGTATCGCTTTCAGGAGGTTTTTCACATTTCAACATTTTGTAATACACTGTATTTTGTTGTATAATTGTACATAGAAGGTAGTATTATTGTAGTTATATTCTTGTACATAGGAGCAGTATTATTGTAGTTATATTCTTGTACATAGGAGCAGTATTATTGTAGTTATATTCTTGTACATAGGAGGCAGTATTATAGTAGTTATATTCTTGTACATAGGAGCAGTATTATTGTAGTTATATTCTTGTACATAGGAGGCAGTATTATAGTAGTTATATTATTGTACATAGGAGCAGTATTATAGTACTTATAGTCTTGTACATAGGAGCAGTATTTGTCATGGACGGTGTACAGGAAATAAGGCAAAGCAACATGTATAAACGACTCGCTGCATCCAAAAACTAAGGAACCAAGGGAGACCCCTGCAGAAGACCTGGCACTTTCCCTGGCTGCTCAGCCTATGCAAAGATCCGAATGGTGGAGGTTTGCATATCCACGAACCTTGACTATAAAGCCCTGAGCACCCTACAATAGTGAGGGGACACGACCACCGGCTCCCTACACAAGATACGGAGGGAGTCAGGGTCACCTGGGATCCAGCAAACAGATATTAACAGATAAAGGTACACTTAGCTTTGAAGCAAACAGGAGGACAGAGTCAGCGTGCACACACACTCCAGGAAGTAATATAAGCCGCTCAGAAAAGCCTTCTGGAGAAGAATTTAAAGGGAAGCAATTAACACATGACAGCTGAGAGAGGCTAACGAGAGGAGGAGCTGAATACCACAACACAGAAATTCAAGGAGGAGGTTCTGAAAGGCCTCTGTCAGAGCTTCTCAGCTGTCTGGTTGTGACAGTACCCCTCCCTCTACGAGTGGACTCCGGACACTCAGAACCCACCTTCTCAGGATGGGACCTATGGAAAGCCCTGATGAGACGAGAGGCCTTAATGTCCGTCACTGGGACCCACATCCTCTCCTCAGGACCATACCCCTCCCACTGAACAAGGTACTGAAGAGAACCGCGGACAAGACGAGAATCCACAATCCTAGATACCTGAAATTCAAGATTCCCATCAACCATAATCGGAGGAGGAGGCAAAGGCGAGGGTACAATGGGTTGAACATAAGGTTTCAATAAGGACTTATGAAAAACATTATGGATCTTCCAAGTCTGAGGAAGATCAAGACGGTATGCAACAGGATTGATGACAGACAGGATTTTGTAAGGCCCAATAAACCTAGGACCCAACTTCCAGGAGGGAACCTTCAATTTGATATTCTTGGTAGACAACCACACCAGATCACCAACATTCAGGTCCGGACCAAGCACACGTCTCTTATCAGCCACACGCTTATATCTCTCACTCATGCTCTTTAGATTATCTTGAATCTTTTGCCAAATAGATGACAAAGACGAGGAGAATCTGTCCTCATCAGGTAAACCAGAAGACCCCTCTCCCGAGAAAGTCCCAAACTGTGGATGAAACCCATATGCACCAAAAAATGGTGACTTATCAGAGGACTCCTGACGACGGTTATTTAAAGCAAACTCAGCAAGGGACAAAAAAGAACACCAATCCTCTTGATTCTCCGCCACAAAACAACGCAGATATGTCTCCAGATTCTGATTGACGCGCTCTGTCTGGCCATTCGACTGCGGGTGGAAAGCAGAAGAGAATGACAACCGAACCCCCAAGCGAGAACAGAAAGCCTTCCAGAATCTGGAAACAAACTGCGTGCCCCTATCAGAGACTATGTCTGAAGGAATACCGTGCAATTTGACAATGTGATCAACAAATGCCTGCGCCAGCGTCTTAGCATTGGGCAAACCAGGAAAAGGGATGAAATGCACCATTTTGCTAAAACGGTCCACCACCACCAGAATCACAGTCTTCCCCGAGGAACGAGGCAGGTCCGTGATAAAGTCCATGGACAGATGTGTCCAAGGACGGGAAGGAATGGGTAAGGGAAGGAGAGGACCTGATGGCCGTGAATGAGGGACTTTGGCATGAGCGCAAGTCTCGCAGGCTGCCACAAAACCCTCAACCGACTTACGAAGCGCAGGCCACCAGAATCTCCGAGCAATGAGATCCAGTGTGGCTCTTACCCCCGGGTGCCCAGCAAGGACCGTATCGTGGTGTTCTTTAAAAATCTTGTGTCTTAAAGCGAGAGGCACAAACAACCTCCCAGGAGGACAAAGATCAGGAGCCTCTGACTGGGCTGCCTGCACCTCTGCCTCCAATTCAGGAAAAAGAGCAGAGACCACCACACCTTCAGCCAAAATGGGACCCGGGTCTTCAAAATTCCCGCCTCCCGGAAAACAACGTGACAGGGCATCTGCCTTCACATTCTTAACTCCAGGGCGGAACGTGACAACAAAATTAAACCTAGAAAAGAACAACGACCATCTGGCCTGTCTCGGGTTCAGACGCTTGGCTGACTCCAAGTAGGCCAGATTTTTATGGTCAGTAAATACGGTAATAGGGTGTCTGGCTCCCTCTAGCCAATGGCGCCATTCCTCAAAAGCCAACTTGATGGCCAACAATTCCCTATCTCCCACATCGTAATTTCTCTCTGCGGAGGAGAGTTTTCTTGAGAAAAAGGCACACGGTCGCCATTTGGCAGGAGAGGAACCCTGAGACAAGACCGCCCCCACACCCACCTCAGAAGCATCAACCTCAACTATGAAGGGTAACGAAACATCGGGTTGCACCAAGATGGGAGCGGAAGCAAAACTCTCCTTGATATCAGAAAAAGCCTTACACGCCTCTACTGACCAAGAAGAAAAATCTACCCCCTTTCTGGTCATATCAGTGAGTGGTTTAACAATAGAAGAATAATTCAAAATGAACTTCCTGTAATAATTGGCAAAGCCCAAAAAACGCATCAGCGCCTTTTGATTCTCAGGAAGCTCCCACTCAAGCACAGCGCGGACCTTCTCGGGGTCCATGCGAAAACCAGAAGCGGAGAGAAGAAACCCCAGAAATTGAATTTCTGGAACCGCAAACACACATTTTTCCAGTTTCGCATATAATTTATTCTCCCGCAGGATGAGCAAGACCTGACGTAAATGTTCCTTATGAGTTTTGAAATCGGGAGAAAAAATCAAAATGTCATCCAAATACACCAATACAAATTTTCCCATCAAATGATAAAAAATGCTGTTCACGAAATGCTGAAAAACGGCTGGGGCATTCATCAAACCAAAAGGCATAACCAAATTCTCAAAATGGCCCTCAGGGGTATTGAAGGCCGTCTTCCATTCGTCCCCTTCTCTGACCCTGACCAGGTTGTATGCCCCTCTTAAATCTAATTTGGAAAAGACTTTAGCCCCAACAACCTGGTTAAATAGGTCCGGGATCAGAGGAAGCGGATAAGGGTCACGAATTGTGATATTGTTCAGCTCCCTGAAATCCAGACAAGGTCTTAAAGAACCATCTTTTTTCTTAACAAAGAAAAAACCAGCAGCAACAGGTGACTTCGAGGGTCGTATGTGTCCCTTTCTCAGACTCTCAGAGATATAAGCACGCATAGCGATCCTCTCAGGTTGGGAAAGATTGTATAAACGAGATTTAGGCAGCTTGGCGTCTGGGATGAGATTAATAGGGCAATCGTACTCCCTGTGCGGGGGCAAATCCTGAACTCCACTCTCAGAGAAGACATCCGAAAATTCAGAGAGAAAAGATGGTACAGTCTTAGTAGCAACTTCAGAAACAGATGTCGTGAGGCAATTCTCTCTGCAAAAGTCACTCCAACCATTTATTTGCCTCGCTTGCCAATCAATGGTGGGGTTATGTTTAGTGAGCCAGGGCAGCCCCAACACCAGCGGGGTGGGCAAACCGCTAAGGACGAAACATGACACATCCTCAACATGAGCATCACTCACAATTAAACGGATATTGTGAACTATGCCCTTTAATGACTTCTGAGAAAGTGGAGCGGAATCGATAGCAAACACAGGAATATCCTTTCTCAAAGCGCACACCTGGAAACCATGAGTTATCGCAAAGTGATTATCAATGAGATTGACCGCTGCTCCACTATCCACAAAAATCTCACAAAAAATGTTCTTGCTCTCTAGCGCCACCCTAGCCGGCAGGACAAAACGGGAACTACAAGCAAACGGAAAACCTTCAATCTCCGCCTCAACCCTGCCAATAGTAACAGATGGAACATTTTTCAAAGATTTTTTCCTCTTTGTTTCTTTATTATACCCAGAGAACTGCCTGAATCTCCTAGAGGGACAAATATTTGCCAAATGATTAATACCTCCACAACAAAAACAAACCCTCCCATGCGGGCTGAATCTTCTATTGTCAGAAGCAATCAACCCTAGCTGCATGGGCTCCTGCTCAGAAGGGGCTGACAGCGACTGAGATCCCTGCGCAGAGAATGGGACCGCTGCACAGTCCTGGGACCGAGTATGACAGGAAGGAGAGATCTCTCCTCTCTCTCTAAGACGCCTGTCAATACGAACGGCCTGAGACATAGCAGAGTCCAAAGAAATAGGCCTTTCATGAAAGGCGAATGCATCTTTCAATCCCTCTGAAAGACCATGGCAAAATTGACTTCGGAGTGCAGCATCATTCCAACCAGTATCAGCTGCCCATCTCCGAAATTCTGAGCAGTATATTTCTGCGGATTGTTTACCCTGGCATAATAGACGTAATCTAGACTCCGCCAGAGCAATACGATCCGGATCATCATATATCTGACCCAGGGCTAAAAAGAATTCATCCACTGAACGGAGGGGCCGTGCCCCCTCCGGCAGCGAAAAGGCCCAGGACTGAGCGTTATCCCTGAGCAGCGATATAATGATCCCCACCCTCCGTTCCTCATCACCAGAAGAATGGGGAAGAAGGCGAAAATGGAGTTTGCAAGCCTCTCTAAAACGCACAAAATTCTCACTACCCCCGGAGAACGTATCCGGGAGCGAGATCTTAGGCTCAGAACAAGCTCCATGAACGCAAGCTGAACCAGTCACTTGAAGCTGAGAAAAAGTCCTGCGGAGATCAGCTACCTCCAATGAAAGACCCTGAAGGCGTTCAGCCAAAAGTGAAACCGGATCCATGCTTGAGACGGTTATGGCGGCTTATAATGTCATGGACGGTGTACAGGAAATAAGGCAAAGCAACATGCATAAACGACTCGCTGCATCCAAAAACTAAGGAACCAAGGGAGACCCCTGCAGAAGACCTGGCACTTTCCCTGGCTGCTCAGCCTATGCAAAGATCCGAATGGTGGAGGTTTGCATATCCACGAACCTTGACTATAAAGCCCTGAGCACCCTACAATAGTGAGGGGACACGACCACCGGCTCCCTACACAAGATACGGAGGGAGTCAGGGTCACCTGGGATCCAGCAAACAGATATTAACAGATAAAGGTACACTTAGCTTTGAAGCAAACAGGAGGACAGATCGGCGTGCACACACACTCCAGGAAGTAATATAAGCCGCTCAGAAAAGCCTTCTGGAGAAGAATTTAAAGGGAAGCAATTAACACATGACAGCTGAGAGAGGCTGACGAGAGGAGCAGCTGAATACCACAACACAGAAATTCAAGGAGGAGGTTCTGAAAGGCCTCTGTCAGAGCTTCTCAGCTGTCTGGTTGTGACAGTATTATAGTAGTTATATTCTTGTACATAGGAGGCAGTATTATAGTAGTTATATTCTTGTACATAGGAGGCAGTATTATAGTAGTTATATTCTTGTACATAGCAGTATTATAGTAGTTATATTCTTGTACATAGGAGGCAGTATTATAGTAGTTATATTCTTGTACATAGGAGGCAGTATTATAGCAGTTATATTCTTGTACATAGGAGGCAGTATTATAGTAGTTATATTCTTGTACATAGGAGACAGTATTATAGTAGTTATATTCTTGTACATAGGAGGCAGTATTATAGTAGTTATATTCTTGTACATAGGAGGCAGTATTATAGTAGTTATATTCTTGTACATAGGAGGCAGTATTATAGTAGTTATATTCTTGTACATAGGAGCAGTATTATAGTAGTTATATCCTTGTACATAGTAGCGGTATTATAGTAGTTATATTCTTGTACATAGACGGCAGTATTATAGTACTTATATTCTTGTACATAGGAGCAGTATTATAGTAGTTATACTTTTGCACATAGGAGGCAGTATTATAGTAGTTATATTCTTGTACATAGGAGGCAGTATTATATTAGTTATATTCTTGTACATTGGAGACAGTATTATAGTAGTTATATTCTTGTACATAGGAGCAGTATTATAGTAGTTATATTCTTGTACATAGGCGCAGTATTATAGTAGTTATATTCTTGTACATACTAGCGGTATTATAGTAGTAATATTCTTGTACATAGGAGGCAGTATTATAGTAGTTATATTCTTGTACATAGGGGCAGTATTATAGCAGTTATATTCTTGTACATAGGAGCAGTATTATAGTAGTTACATCCTTGTACATAGTAGCGGTATTATAGTAGTAATAATCTTGTACATAGGAGGCAGTATTATAGTAGTTATATTCTTGTACATAGGAGCAGTATTAGAGTAGCTATTTTCTTGTACATAGGAGCAGTATTCTAGTAGCTATATTTTTTGTACATAGGAGCAGTATCATAGTAACTATATTTTTTGTACATAGGAGCAGTATTGTAGTACTTATATTCTTGTATGTAGGAGCAGTATTGTAGTAGTTCTATTCTTGTATGTAGGAGCAATATTATAGTAGTTATATTCTTGTACATAGGAGGCAGTATTATAGTAGTTATTTTCTTGTACATAGGAGCAGTATTATAGTAGTTATATTTTTGTACATAGGAGCAGTATTATAGTAGTTATATTCTTGTACATAGGAGCAGTATTATATAGTTATATTCTTGTACATAGGAGCAGCATTATAGTAGTTATATTCTTGTACATAGGAGCAGTATTATAGTAGTTATATTCTTGTACATAGGAGCAGAATTATAGTAGTTATAGTCTTGTACATAGGAGCGGTATTATAGTAGTTATATTCTTGTACATAGGAAGCAGTATTATAGTAGTTATATTCTTGTACATAGGAGGCAGTATTATAGTAGTTATATTCTTGTACATAGGAGCAGTATTATAGTAGTTATATTCTTGTACATAGGAGCAGTATTATATAGTTATATTCTTGGACATAGGAGCAGTATTATAGTAGTTATAGTCTTGTACATAGGCGCAGTATTATATAGTTATATTCTTGTACATAGGAGCAGTATTATAGTAGTTATATTCTTGTACATAGGAGCAGTATTATAGTAGTTATATTCTTGTACATAGGGGGCAGTATTATAGTAGTTATATTCTTGTAAATAGGAGGCAGTATTATAGTAGTTATATTCTTGCACATAGGAGTAGTATTATAGTAGTTATATTCTTGTACATAGGAGCAGTATTATAGTAGTTATATTCTTGTACATAGGGGCAGTATTATAGTAGTTATATTCTTGTACATAGGGGCAGTATTATAGAACAGTTTGCAAATCTGTTTTCTATAACTTGAAGAAAAAGTAAAAACCTCATAGAAGGGCTGCACATCTCAATGTTAAAATCTATCATTTATTTAGCAACACAAGACAAACATTAATAGCATTATATAGAATTGCGACCATGTGTTAGGACAAAGAAATACATCGGTCACGACCAGAGGATGTGGATCCTCTGGGTCAGCTGATAGTGGACTAGGAAAAAGTGTCCATTCACACTTCCGTAGGTGTTTTGCAGATCTACAAAACATGGACACCGGAAAGGTGATTTCTGCATTTCACGGACTGCACATCGCCGGCACTATAATAGAAAATGCCTTTTCTTGTCCGCAGTTGCGGACAAGAATAGAACATGTTCTATTTTTTTCGGGAACGGAATTGCAGATCCGGAAATGCGGATGCGGACAGCACATAGCATCCGTTCCTGCTCCATTAAAAATGAATGGGTCTGCAAAATCCGGAACAGATCCGGAAAAAAAGAATTGCAGATGTGTGAATGGACCCTTAGCCCAATATTGCTGACTCCCAGAGTCAGGACCCTGGTGTTTAAACCAGTCACTCAGAAAGCAGCTAACTGCAGCAGTGGGTACAGAGTTCAACAAAGGCAGAGTAATGGAACAGAAGATCTTTATTGGCAGAAGGTGGACAAAAGTCACTTGAAGCAAAGGCAAAACAAAGTTCAGAGTAATACGGTATACTGGGTCAGGCGGACTCTTAGTAGTCAGGCAGTGCAAAGTCAGAGGTCCAGACGAACTTACAGATGACGGCAGGCAGATTCGTAGTCAGGCAATGCAAGGGTCAATAGTCCAGGTAATCCAAGTAGCAGACGGCAGGCAGAATAGTAGTCAGGCAATGAAGGGTAAATGCTGGAGGCAGACAGGCAGGGAAGGTCTGGGTTAATTGGCAAAAAGTCCAGTACACAGTAGTCCGATAAATACCATAAAAAAATAAAAATAAAAACGGTGCAAAAAAAAAAAGCTATTTTTGTCACCTTACATCACAAAAAGTGCAACACCAAGTGATCAAAAAGGTGTATGCCCCCCAAAATAGTACCAATCTAAGGCTACTTTCACACTTGCGTTCGGAGCGGATCCGTCTGGTGTCTGCACAGACGGATCCGCACCTATAATGCAAACGCTTAGATCCGTTCAGAACGGATCCGTTTGCATTACCATGAACAAAAAAATTAATAAAATAAAAATATATTTTTTTTTTTGTTCATGATAGTGCAAACGGATCCGTTTTGACTTTACATTGAAAGTCAATGGGGGACGGATCCGTTTGAAAATTGAGCCATACTGTGTCATCTTCAAACGGATCCGTCTCCATTGACTTACATTGTAAGTCTGGACGGATCCGTTTGCCTCCGCACGGCCAGGCGGACACCCGAACGCTGCAAGCAGCGTTCAGGTGTCTGCCTGCTGAGCGGAGAGGAGGACAAACGGTGCCAGACTGATGCATTCTGAGCGGATCCGTATCCACTCAGAATGCATTAGGGCTGGACGGATCCATTCGGGGCCGCTTGTGAGAGCCTTCAAACGGAACTCACAAGCGGAGCCCCGAACGCAAGTGTGAAAGTAGCCTCACCGTCACTTCATCTCGCAAAAAATGAGCCCTACCTAAGCCAATCACCCAAAAAATAAAAAAAACTATGGCTCAGAATATGGAGACACTAAAACATCTTTTTTTTTGTTTAAAAAATGCTGGTATTGTGTAAAACGTAAAAAAAATGTAAATAAAAAAAGTGTACATATTAGGTATCGCCGCGTCCGTAAGAACGTGCTTTATAAAAATATCACATGACCTAACATATCAGGTGATCACCGTAAAAAAAAAAAATGTGTAAAAAATAGCAATTTTTTGTCACCTTACATCACAAAAAGTTTAATAGCAAGCGATCAAAAAGTCATACGCACACCAAAATAGTGCCAATCAAACCGTCATCTCATCCCACAAAAATCATACCCTACCCAAGATAATCGCCCAAAAACTGAAAAAACTATGGCTCTCAGACTATGGAGACACTAAAACATGATTTTTTTTATTTCAAAAATGAAATCATTGTGTAAAACTTACATAAATAAATAAAAAGTTGACATATTAGGTATTTCTGCGTACGTAAGAACATGCTCTATAAAAATATCACATGACCTAACCCCTCAGGTGAACACCGTAAAAAAAAAAAAAGTGCAAAAAAAAAAAGCCATTTTTGGTCACCTTACATCACAAAAAGTTTAATAGCAAGTGATCAAAAAGTCATACGCACCCCAAAATAGTGCCAATCAAACTGTCATCTCATCCTGAAAAAAATGAGCCCCTACACAAGACAGTCGCCCAAAAAAAAAATAAAACTATGGTTTTCAGAATGTGGAGAAACTAAAGAATATTTTTTTTTTTGTATGCTTTATTATGTAAAACTGAAACAAATAACCCAAAAATTTTCATATTTGGTATTGTTGTGTCTGTGACAACCTGCTCTAAAAAAATACCACATGAGCTAACCTGTCAGATGAATGTTGTAAATAACAAAAAATAAAAACGGTGCCAAAACAGCTATTTGTTGTTACCTTGCCTCACAAAAAGTGTAATATAGAGCAACCAAAAATCATACGCACCCTAAACTAGCACCAACAAAACTGCCACCCTATCCTATAGTTTCTAAAATGGGGTCACTTTTTGGGAGTTTCTACTCTAGGGGTGCATCAGGGGGGCTTCAAATGGAACATGGTGTCAAAAAAACTGTCCAGCAAAATCTGCCTTCCAAAAACCGTATGGCATTCCTTTCCTTCTGCGCCCTGCCGTGTGCCTGTACAGCGGTTTACGACCACATATGGTTTTTTTCTGTAAACTACAGAATCAGGGCCATAAATATTAAGTTTTGTTTGGCTGTTAACCCTTGCTTTGCAATTGGAAAAAATGGATTCAAAGGAAAAATCTGTCCAAAAAGTGAAATTTTTAAATATTTACTCTATTTTCCATTCATTTTTGGGGGACACCTAAAGGGTTAACAAAGTTTATAAAATCAGTTTTGAATACCTTAAGGGGTGTAAAATGGGGTCATTTTTGGGTGGTTTCTATTATGTAAGCCTCACAAAGTGACTTCAGGCCTGAACTGGTCCTGAAAAAGTGGGTTTTAGAAGTTTTCGGAAAAATTTCAAGATTTGCTTCTAAACTTCTAAGCCTTGTAACGTCCCCAAAAAATAAAATGGCATTCTTAAAATGATCCAAACATGAAGTAGACATATGGGGAATGTAACATAATAACTATTTTTGGAGGTATTACTATCTATTATAAAAGTATTTTTATAAATAAAAATGAATTTTTTTGACTCCATTTTACCACTGCCATGAAGTACAATATGTGACGAAAAAACGATCTCAGAAGGGCCTGGATAAGTCAAAAGCGTTTTAAAGTTATTCACACATAAAGTGACACTGGTACGGAGCCACTTTCAACACCCGTTAGGCCTTACGGGAGGAGGAGTTAAGTTGAGAGGCACCTATCCTAAGCCTTTGACGTCAGTTGCTGCTTATTTTTTGGAACATCATGGAGGTAGGTGCAGTGGTCTGAAGATTGCCGGTTTGGACTATATCCCTGGTAATATTAGGGGAGCACCTGTGGTTCAACAACTTCTTAAAACTAAATCCAGGTGGATTTTCAACCTGGGTTCTGTTACACCATATGGATTAAATGAAGAGCTTAATTTTACTAGATATTACACATAATTTATTCTAGTAGGGGTTTTGTTTTTGCATGTTTTTTCCAGTTGCATATTAGTGATTAGAAGCCGCTTTCTGAAGAACACGGGTTCTTACACAAATATTTAAGAAAATATTGGGTGGCATGCGACTGACAGTTACAATACTATATGAATTCTCAGGCCATATTAATTATTTATTTCACTATTATCCTTATTTCTACTTATTTATATGTTTATTCATTTTTCAACATTTTTACTTCTTCTCTTATTGGTGGTTGCTGATTTTGATTCCTCCCGCTTAGGCCTCATGCACACGACAGTATTTTTTCACGGTCCGCAAAACGGGGTTCCGTTGGTCCGTGATCCGTGACCGTTTTTTCGTCCGTGGGTCTTCCTTGATTTTTGGAGGATCCATCCTGAATTACAATGCAAGTCAATGGGGACGGATCCGTTTGACGTTGACACAATATGGTGCAATTGCAAACGGATCCGTCCCCATTGACTTTCAATGTAAAGTCAGGAGTCCCTTTTTTACCATCGGATCGGAGTTTTCTCCAATCCGATGGTATATTTTAACTTGAAGCGCCCCATCACCATGGGAACGCCTCTATGTTAGAATATACCATCGGATTAGAGTTACATTGTGAAAACTCATATCCGACAGTATATTCTAACACAGAGGCGTTCCCATGGTGATGGAGACGCTTCTAGTTAGAATATACTACAAACTGTGTACATGACTGCCCCCTGCTGCCTGGCAGCACCCGATCTCTTACAGGGGGCTGTGATCAGCACAATTAACCCCTCAGGTGCCGCACCTGAAGGGGTTAATTGTGTGTATCATATCCCCCTGTAAGAGATCAGGGGCTGCCAGGCAGTAGGGGGCACCCCCCCTCTCTCCCCAGTTTGAATATCATTGGTGGCCAGTGTGCGCCCCCCCCGGCCCCCCCCCCCTCCCTCTATTGTATTTATATCATTGGTGGCACAGTGTGTGGCCTCCCCTCTCCCCCCCCCCGATCATTGGTGGCAGCGGAGTTCCGATCAGAGTCCCAGTTTAATCGCTGGGGCTCCAATCGGTAACCATGGCAACCAGGATGCTATTGCAGTCCTGGTTGCCATGGTTACTTAGCAATATTAGAAGCATCATACTTACCTGCTGGCTGCTGCGATGTCTGTGACCGGCCGGGAGCTCCTCCTACTGGTAAGTGACAGATCATTAAGCAATGCGCTGCACAGACCTGTCACTTACCAGTAGGAGGAGCTCCCGGCCGGTCACAGACAGCGCAGCAGCCAGCAGGTAAGTATGATGCTTCTAATATTGCTAAGTAACCATGGCAACCAGGACTGCAGTAGCGTCCTGGTTGCCATGGTTACAGATCAGAGCCCCAGCGATTAAACTGGGACTCCGATCGGAACTCCGCTGCCACCAATGATCGGGGGGGGGGGGGAGAGGGGAGGCCGCACACTGTGCCACCAATGTTATAAATACAATAGAGGGAGGGAGCCGCAGACTGGTCACCAATGTTATAAATACAATAGAGGGAGGGAGGGGGGCCGGGGGGGGGTCGCACACTGGCCACCAATGTTATAAATACAGTAGAGGGAGGGAGGGGGGCTGGGGGGGGGCGCACACTGGCCACCAATGAATTTGAAACTGGGGAGGGAGGGGCGGTCTGCCCCCTGCTGCCTGGCAGCCCCTGATCTCTTACAGGGGGCTATGATACGCACAATTAACCGCTTCAGGTGCGGCACCTGAGGGGTTAATTGTGCGGATCACTGCCCCCTGTAAGAGATCGGGTGCTGCCAGGCAGCAGGAGGCAGTCATGTACACAGTTTGTTGTATATTCTAACCAGAAGCGTCCCCATCACCATGGGAACGCTTCTGTGTTAGAATATACTGTCGGATATGAGTTTTCACAAAGTGAAAACTCAGCTCTGAAAAAGCTTTTATGCAGACGGATCTTCGGATCCGTCTGTATGAAAGTAACCTACGGCCACGGATCACGGACACGGATGCCAATCTCGTGTGCATCCGTGTTTTTTCACGGACCCATTGACTTGAATGGGTCCGTGAACCGTTGTCCATCAAAAAAATAGGACAGGTCATATTTTTTTGACGGACAGGATACACGGATCACAGAGGCGGATGACAAACGTTTTTTTTTTCCGAATTTTCAACGGACCCATTGAAAGTCAATGGATCCGCCGAAAATCACGGAAAACGGAACAACGGCCACGGATGCACACAACGGTCGTGTGCATGAGGTCTTAGTGTACTCACAACCAGTCCCTCGTAATTCTCTGATTGCAGTGGTTAGTTATTCATCTTTTACTTTAACCTACTTTTATTTGTCATCCTTTTTTGGGGGGTTTCCCCGCAGCTGGTCCATTTTTTCGCAAGCGCTTTTCTATTCTTACTCCATTATATATATATATTTTACAAATTTGTTATGACACATTTTATGGTATTTATGGTGGTTATTCCCATCATCATCACTGTTCTTATATTCACAATCATGGCATTTTTGTTATTTGTGTTGCTTTCACAATCATGATGTAATATTAGGTGTACAGTAATAAGTCTATTAATTATTAAGTATGATCTATGATCTCATATTATATCATGATTTGATTTACTGAACCTGGGCTGTTTATTATTATGATACTATACATACATAGATATACACTGCCTGTCCCAAAAAAAAGTCGCCACCAACACACACTCTAATATTTCGTTGGACCGCCTTTAGCTTTGATTACGGCACGCATTCGCTGTGGCATTGTTTCGATAAGCTTCTGCAATGTCACAAGATTTATTTCTATCCAGTGTTGCATTAATTTTCACCAAGATCTTGCATTGATGATGGTAGAGTCTGACCGCTGCGCAAAGCCTTCTCCAGCACATCCCAAAGATTCTCAATGGGGTTAAGGTCTGGACTCCATGTGTGACAATGATGTCTCCTGCTCCCTGAACCACTCTTTCACAATTTGAGCCCGATGAATCCTGGCATTGTCATCTTGGAATATGCCCGTGTCCTCAGGGAAGAACAAATCCATTGATGGAATAACCTGGTCATTCAGTATGTTCAGGTAGTCGCTGACCTCATTCTTGGAGCACATACTGTTGCTGAACCTAGACCTGACCAACTGCAGCAACCCCGGATCATAGCGCTGCCCCCACAGGCTTGTACAGTAGGCACTAGGCATGATGGGGGCATCACTTCATCTGCCTCTCTTCTTACCCTGATGCGCCCATCACTCTGGAACAGGGTAAATCTGGACTCATCAGACCACATCACCTTCTTCCATTGCTCCAGAGTCCAATCTTTATGCTCCCTAGCAAATTGAAGCCTTTTTTTCTGGTTTTCCTCACTGATTAGTGTTTTTTAACGGCTACACAGCTGTTTGGTCCCAATCCCTTGAGTTCCCTTCGCATTGTGTGTGTGGAAATGCTCTTACTTTCACTATTAAACATAGCCCTGAGTTCTACTGTTGTTTTTCTTCGATTTGATTTCACCAAACATTTAAGTGATCGCCGATCACGATCATTCAGGATTTTTTTCCCGCCACATTTCTTCCTCGAATACGATGGGTCCCCACTATCCTTCCAGTTTTTAATAATGCGTTGGACAGTTCTTAACCCAATTTTAGTAGTTTCTGCAATCTCCGCAGATGTTTTCTCTGCTTGATCCATGCCAATGATTTGACCCTTCTCAAACAGACTAAGGCCTCATGCACACGACAGTTTATTTTCACAGTCCGCAAAAACGGGGTCCGTAGGTCCATGATCCGTGACCGTTTTTTCGTCCGTGGGTCTTCCTTGATTTTTGGAGGATCCACGGACATGAAAAAAAAGTAGTTTTGGCGTCCGCCTGGCCGTGCGGAGCCAAACGGATCCGTCCTGAATTACAATGCAAGTCAATGGGGACGGATCCGTTTGATGTTGACACAATATGGTGCCATTTCAAACGGATCTGTCCCCATTGACTTTCAATGTAAAGTCTGGAGTTCTTTTATACCATCGGATTGGAGTTTTCTCCAATCCGATGGTATATTTTAACTTGAAGCGTCCCCATCACCATGGGAACGCCTCTATGTTAGAATATACTGTCGGATATGAGCTACTTCGTGAAACTCAGATCCGACAGTATATTCTAACACAGAGGCGTTCCCATGGTGATGGGGACGCTTCTAGTTAGAATACACTACAAACTTTGTACAAGACTGCCCCCTGCTGCCTGGCAGCACCCGATCTCTTACAGGGGGATATGATAGCACAATTAACCCCTTCAGGTGCGGCACCTAAAGGGGTTAATTGTACTATCATATTCCCCTGTAAGAGATCAGGGCTGCCTGGCAGCAGGGGGCAGACCCCCCCCTCCCCAGTTTGAATATCGTTGGTGGCACAGTGTGCGCCCCCCATCGGGCCCCCCCCTTCCTCCCTCTAATGTTAGAAATCGTTGGTGGCACAGTGTGCGCCCACCATCGCCCCCCCTCCCTCCCTCTATTGTAATAAATCGTTGGTGGCACAGTGTGCGCCCACCATCGGCCCCCCTCCCTCTATAGCAGTAACAACATTGGTGGCAGTGTGCGGCCTCCCAATCCCCCCCCCCCCATCATTGGTGGCAGCGGAGTTCCGATCGGAGTCCCAGTTTAATCGCTGGGGCTCCGATCGGTAACCATGGCAACCAGGACGCTACTGCAGTCCTGGTTGCCATGGTTACTTAGCAATAGTACAATAGTAGAAGACTCATAGTTACCTGCTTGCTGCTGCGATGTCTGTGTCCAGCCGGGAGCTCCACCTACTGGTAAGTGAAAGGTCTGTGCGGCGCATTGCTAAAGAACTGTCACTTACCAGTAGGAGGAGCTCCCGGCCGTTCACAGACATCGCAGCAGCAAGCAGGTAAGTATGAATCTTCTACTGTTGTACTATTGCTAAGTAACCATGGCAACCAGGGCTGCAGTAGCTTCCTGGTTGCCATGGTTACCGATCGGAGCCCCAGCGATTAAACTGGGACTCCGATCGGAACTCCGCTGCCACCAATGATGGGGGGGGGGGGAATGGGAGGCCGCACACTGCCACCAATGTTGTTACTGCTATAGAGGGAGGGGGGGCCGATGGTGGGCGCACACTGTGCCACCAACGATTTATTACAATAGAGGGAGGGAGGGGGGGCGATGGTGGGCGCACACTGTGCCACCAACGATTTATTACAATAGAGGGAGGGGGGGGGCGATGGTGGGCGCACACTGTGCCACCAACGATTTCTAACATTAAAGGGAGGAAGGGGGAGCCAGATGGGGGGTGCACACTGTGCCACCAACGATATTCAAACTGGGGAGGGAAGGGGGGTCTGCCCCCTGCTGCCTGGAAGCCCTGATCTCTTACAGGGGAATATGATAGTACAATTAACCCCTTTAGGTGCCGCACCTGAAGGGGTTAATTGTGCTATCATATCCCCCTGTAAGAGATCGGGTGCTGCCAGGCAGCAGGGGGCAGTCTTGTACAAAGTTTGTAGTGTATTCTAACTAGAAGCGTCCCCATCACCATGGGAACGCTTCTGTGTTAGAATATACTGTCGGATATGAGTTTTCACGAAGTGAAAACTTAGATCAGAAAAAGCTTTTATGCAGACGGATCTTCGGATCCGTCTGTATGAAAGCAACCTACGGCCACGGATCACGGACACGGATGCCAATCTTGTGTGCATCCGTGTTCTTTCACGGACCCATTGACTTGAATGGGTCCGTGAACCGTTGTCCGTCAAAAAAATAGGACAGGTCATATTTTTTTGACGGACAGGATACACGGATCACGGCCTCGGCTGCAAAACGGTGCATTTTCCGATTTTTCCACGGACCCATTGAAAGTCAATGGGTCCGCGAAAAAAAACGGAAAACGGCACAACGGCCACGGATGCACACAACGGTCGTGTGCATGAGGCCTAACATCTTTTCCACGACCACGAGATGTGTCTTTCGACATGGTTGTTTAAGAAATGAGAAGCAACTCATTGCACCAGTTGGGGTTAAATAACTTGCTGCCAGCTGAAAGATAATCGCCCATGCAGTAATTATCCAATAGGAGGCTCATAACTATTTGCTTAGTTAAATCCAGGTGGCGACTTTTTTTTCCGGACAGGCAGTGTATATGCGCATATATATAATTATATTCTTCCCTGGTATAATAAGATATTCACTGTCAAT
The DNA here is from genome assembly GCF_014858855.1 of Bufo gargarizans. Taxonomy (NCBI): domain Eukaryota; kingdom Metazoa; phylum Chordata; class Amphibia; order Anura; family Bufonidae; genus Bufo; species Bufo gargarizans. Next base: position 706,645,100 of record NC_058081.1, read on the forward strand.
AGTTTTTTATTCAGATTAGTAGTTTTTATATGATTATTATCCTATTTTTTTGCAATGTTTTTATGGAGTGTACTTCCGGCACATGGAGCGCATTTCCGGTGGGATGCCATTTTGCGCATGCGGGGTCCTGTTTTGAGCAGGACCCCGCATCTTACTTTATAGAGCAGTGTCTGGGAGTCCTGGGACTATGCACCAGGGACGCCGATCCACCATTATTTTATTTTATTCCCTTGTCCTTCTTCATGTACCTTCTAACAGGTGATTTTTATTTCTTTCTAATTACTAGCATATACTATATTTTTCGCCCTACGTTTTAGAGGAGGACAATAAGAAAAAAATATTTTTCATTGCACCTCAGGTCAGACCACCAATCAGACCTAGTGATGGACGAACATCGGCCGGGACGTTTCGCTAACGCGATCAAATGTTCACGAACTGAAAGTTCGCGGCGGGCCACATTCACTTTAATGGCAGGCGAACCTGAAAAACCTTCAGCTCATATTTTCAGCCACCAAATACTTAGTAGAAGTGTACAACTAGTCCCACAACATGGACAGTGACATACTAGAGGGGGATAAATGACAAAAATTCCAACAAAAAATATGTATCTAAATCAGGGGACATTTTTATGCGTCTTAAAGGGAAATTCTCTGAAATGTGCCCTGTTGGAGCCTATAAATTTTTTTATTTTAGGCCACAGGAGTACGGGCCTTAAAAATTGGGCATACACCTGACATAAAAGAAATTGTGATTATGTGGCTCGAGGTACATTATGCGGTCAATGGATAAAAATTGTACTGTAGGCCACTTTATTTTTCACTTTTTTGGGGGGGCAACTGGTATATCACACCAGTAGAAATAATTTGTTCCAATGTCGTTTGTCACTATCTGTAGCTGCGGTAACGCAGAAAAACCGCAAACCAATGCTGCACTACCCATCTGCACTATATAGAAAGTATATTATTGGTATATAACACCCCTGCTTCAATCAGTTTTTTTGGGGGGCAACTGGTATATCACACCAGTAGAAATTATTTGTTCCAATAGCGTTTGTCCCTCTATATACCTGCGGTATCGCAGCAGATCTGCACACAACTGCTGCACAATACAAATCCACTATATTATGCTTTCTATGTTAGAAAGTACATTATAAGTGTATTACACCCCTATGTATATCGCACATATCGATAGCACACCTATACCAGTCCTTAAAAGGACTTTTGTGGCCTTATTAGCTAGCGTTTGGTGTCCCTAACAGCCTGTCCCTGCTCCACACTGCAACCTCTCCCTACACTGGCAAAAGACTGAATGTAATGGCGGCCAGATCAGGTCTATTTATAAGGTAGGGGGTGCGTCCATGTGCTGAAATGTCTCAATTGGCTGTCCTGTACCACCTGATGGATGTGTCATGGGTCAAAGTTCTTCACAATGTAAAAGAATATGTTTATAATCGCGAACGAGCAAAGTTCGCCGCAAAACGACCGCTGGGCGAACTGCAAGGCCATCTCTAATCAGACCCCCAATGTTAATCAGACCTCAGCTGACAGCACCAGTCAGACCCCCGGGCGAACCGCAAGGCCATCTCTGTCAGACCCCCAATCAGACCTCAGCTCAGACCCCAATGTAAATGACCCCCAATGAGACCTCAGATAAGTGCCCCATGACTCTCATCAGTCCCCATTAATTTTTTGTCTTAATAAATGATAGATTTTGCCATTCAGATGTGCAGCCTTTGTATGCGGTTTTGCTTTTTCTCACTGCACATGGTTTAATATTAATACCGCGGCTTGCACTCGGAGGTTACTCTTTATTCGGTGTGCCCCCTGATTGCATTTTTTGTCTGAACAAGTGGCTTGGAAAATGGGGGACCAATAGATTTTGAAGTTGCCTCCACTTAGGGACGTTTCGGCAGAGCCTCCACATAGATAATGGTCCTGGGGACCAATTGGGTTTTTAGAAGTAGCCTCCGCTTTGATATGTTTTGGCTGTGGCTTCCACCAGAAAATGGCATTGAGATGGCCGCGGTTGGTGTTTTTATAGGGGCATGTCTTTGTGATGACCTCATTCGGCATTATAACATCACATTTGTTCCATGATATAATCACTACCGATGCCACTTCCTTCATTATGACATCACTTCCTGCTGGACTGGGGAGGGGTTTATGCAAATCTACTCCAAAGTGGATGGTTTATGGGAGTTTCCAGGGTGTTTAAGGGTGGTAGTGGGAACGCAGCTCAGTGTTCTTGGAATGGGGCTTCAGTAATATGTTGGCATCATTTATTGAGGGGCAGAACTTTAAGGGTGCGACCACATATAGGCTGGTATTATAGGCCAGTATCCGTGGAGATGAAGCACCTACATTCTCCGTCTCTTCTGTGTGTTTTTTTTTTTAACATTTAACTTTATTAAAAACATGACACCAAGAGGCAACTGTGTGCTTTTTTTTTCAACAATTAACTTTAATAACAACATGTTACAACAGACAGTGGTAGGTTGTTTCAGCAATAACCTGACAAAATCCCACAGAAACTGTTGTGGGGGTTGTATTATATTTTTTTTTATTGTTAATTTTACTGACAACACCTCGTAGATTTCTTTTTTTACAACATCAGAATATCCATCAGATGGAGGCAGCCATGGAAATACACCCACAGAGGAGATATTATTGCCTCAACCATAACATGCCTCACGATTTTGGAAAAGAAGGAAGAGGGATACTATGTGCGGTGCGCAAAGCCATGCCTCTACCTCCGCCCGAAACATAACTAAATACCTAATCCCACCCAGTCCCCTAAATGCCCCCACATAGTAATTATTCCCTCTTTATGCCACCACACAGTATTTATGCCCACATAGTGCCCCTTCACAGATTATGCCCAGATATGTTCCCCCTCACAGTAGCTATGACAGATATGTGCCCCCTCACAGTACTTACGGTATGTCCAGATAGTTGCTCCCTCACAGTAGTTATGCCCTGACATGTGCACTCTCACAGTAGCGATGCCCAGGATTGTGCCCCCTCTCAGTAATATGCCCAGGATTCTGCCCCCTCACAGTTAGGGCTCATGCACACGAACGTATTTTCTTTCCGCTTCCGTTCCGTATTTTTTTTTTTGCGGAACGTATGCGGAACCATTCACTTCAATGGGGCTGTAGAAAATACAGAAGTTACTCCGCGTGCATTCCGTTTCCGTTTGTCCGCATGGCCATTCAGCAAAAAAGTAGTGCATGTCCTACTATTGTCCGCAAATCACGGTCCGAGGCCCCATTCAAGTCAATGGGTCCGCAAAAAATACAGAACACACACGGAACACATCCGTATGTCATCCGTATTTTGCGGATCCATACTGTAGAAATGCTATGCCCAGCCCATATTGCTCATGTGTTTGGTGATTAATAAGTTACTGTTTCTGCATACGATCCGCAAAAAGCGAATCAAATACGGAAACCATACGCATATGTTTTGTGCAATAACGGAACGGAAGAAGACTTAAATTAGAGAAAAAAAACTCAGATACGGAAAAACAGACCGCAAAACAACAACGGTCGTGTGCATGAGCCCTTGGGGTCCATTCAGACGTCCGTAGAATGGGTCTGGACCCACTCATTTTCAATAGGGCCAAAGAAGATGCGTGCAGCACACAGTGTGCTGTCCGTATCCGCATTTCCGGTCCGCGGCCCTGAACCTCCGGTCCAAGGCACCGGAAAAAAATTGAGCATGTCCTATTCTTGTCCACAGCTGTGGACAAGAATTGGAATCCTCTATTAAAAGTGCCGGAGATGTGCGGCGTCAGTGTTTTGCGGTCCGCAATATGAGGGACATACCTCCCCCTGTACTAGGACTGCGGGACAGCCCCTGAAATCCGGACTATCCCGCCAGATCCGGGATGGTTGGGAGGTATGCCATAATAATAATTTGTATTATTCCACCATTATTGCTATTAGGGTAGGCCATGGATGCCATATCACTCTGTTGCTTACTGAATACCAGGGTCACATAATTTAGTGTTTATGTGGGAGGCAGTTACATTAGGGTTGCCAGCCGGCCGGTATCTCATCGGCAAGGCCGGTGTTTTAGTGGCCCTGCCGTTGATGGTAATTTTTTTCTACCGGCAATATTCATTGCCGATATTTTTCGACAAGGCCTGTTACTAATAAGTGCTTCAATTGCAGAGCGCTCATTAGTACAGCCTTTACCTCTCTCGCCACTTGTGGTAATAATTTTTTTTTTAAAAGCACTAACCTCCTCCATTTGCTAGCTTTGCAGGGAACACTCATTGATGACTGAAGGACAGGACCTGCAAGACGTCATCACGTTGGGGTGCAGGTCCTGTCCTGCACATCCAATCACCAGGGAGCGTTCACCGTGGCGCGAGCAAATGGAGGAGGTGAGCCCTTTTTTTTTTTTTTTTGCAGAAGCAGAGAAGGGGGCATTAATGGGGGCATTATTCTTACTGGGGATACTAATGGGTGCATTATTCTTCCTGGGGCATTAAAATGGGAGCATTATTCTTACTAGGGGGCATTAATGGGTGCATTATTCTTACTGGGGCATAATAATGGGGGCATAATTCTTACTGGGGGGCACTAATTAGGACATTATTCTTACTAGGGGTATTAATGGGGGCATTATTCTTATCTGGGGGGCACTAATGGGGGCATTATTCTTACTGGGGAGCACTAATGGGGGCATTATTCTTACTGGGGAGCACTAATGGGGCCATTATTATTACTGGGGTCACTAATGGAGGTATTATTATTACTGGGGGCACTAATGGGAGCATTATTCTTAATAGGGGTATTTTTCTTACTGGTGCGTAATAATGGGGCATTATTCTTACTGGTGGCACTAATGGGGGTATTATTCTCACTGGGGAGCAGTAATGGGGGCATTATTCTTACCGGGGGCACTAATGGGAGTATTATTCTTACTGGGGGCACTAATGGAGCACTATTCTTACTGGGGGCACTAATAGGGGCATTATTCTTACTGGGGCACTAACGGGGGCATTATTCTTACTGGGGGCCCTAATCGGGGCATTATTCTTACTGGGGAGCACTAATGGGGGGGCATTCATTCTGGGATGCATTATTGGAGGCAATACTATTGCTGGGTGGCACTAATGGGAGCATTACTATTACTGTGTGGCACTATTGGGGGTAGTATTAATTGTGGGGGCGCTAATGGGGTCATTATTATTAGGGGCACTAATGGGGGGCATTACTATTACTGTGGGGCACTAATGGGGCATTACTATTACTGGGGGGCACTAATGGGGGCAGTATTAATTCTGGGGGTGCTAATGGGGGTATTATTGGGGGGCACAAATGGTGACATTATTAATTCTGGGGGGCACTAATGGGGTTATTACTATTACTGGGGGCACTAATGGGGGCAATATTAATTCTGGGATTTCGATTTGTTGTTATCGGCAACAAAGACCGCTTCTCCTTTCGACAGTTCCAGAAATCTGCCCCAGTTGGTGGCCCTCTGCCAACCTGATATTGATTACCTATCCTATGGATAGGTCCTCAAGTCTAAGGAAACCTCTTCAACCCCTAGAGGAGAGGGAGATTTTCCATTTTTGCATTTTCGCTTTTCATTCCCCACCTTCCCAGAGTCATAACTTTTTTATTTCTGTGTTCACATAGCCTTATGAGGGCTTATATATTTCGGGACAAGATGTACATTCTAATGGCATCATTTACGATTGCATAAAATGTAGTGTGGGAAGCAGGAAAAAAAATCCAAATAGGGTACAATTGGAAAAAAACATAATTCTGCCAATTTACCTTTTACCTTTATTCTTCAGGTCAGTATGATTACAATGATATCACACTTGTATCATTTTTCTTTTAATATTGACATTTTTTAAAAACCTTGAAAAAAATGTTTTCTTTTTTCTAACCCCTATAACTTTTTTGTAGTTCTGCGTACGAAGCTGTGTGAGGGCTTTTTTTTGTGGTGCATTCCTTTCTTTTTAGTGATATCTTTTTGATGTGTGTGTGACTTTTTGATCACATTTTATAAAAATTTTGTTGGGGAGTTGGAGTGACAAAAAATGGCAAATTGTCCGATTTAATTTTTTTGTTACGCCATTCACCATATAGGATTTATATTGTTATCTCTTAGTAGTACGGACATTTTTGGATGTAGCAGTGCCCAGGATGTTTATTTTGTATTGGTTAAGTATTTTGATTTTGGAGAAAGGGGCGTGATTTGAACTTTTAGATATTTTTATATTTTTTAAAACTTTTTTTTACTTCACCCTGGGTGACTATAACTGACAATCATTTGATTGCCCATTGTGTTCATTGATGGCTATATAGCCATCATTGAACACTTAATTTTCAATATGCCACCATGTTGCTATGGCAGCCTCCTTCTTAACCCCTTCACGTCTGCAATCTGTATATATACGTGATAGCTGCACATACCCCGTGCAGCTACCACGTATATAAACGTTCTGGCAGCTCTTTAATCCAAGCGCTGCAAAGCGCTTGGATTAAAGCTTCTGCTACTGCCCTGCTGCCGTCACGGACAGCATACAGTGCAGAAATGCTGGCAAGGGACCAATCAGAGTGGTCCCTTGCCGGCAATCGATCCGATTGGTTAGTCTGTGCAGACTAACCAATCGGATCGCGGCAGTGTTAAAATGCCGGTTTCAGGCTCTGATCTGCGCTCTGCAGATCAGAGCCTGAAATCGGTAATGTGTCCTGAAGCCCCCGATCTGTGCCCCCTTGAAGCCCCCGATCTGTGCTCCTTGTTCTTGATCTGCCCCCCGATGCGGTCCGCCCCTTCTGCCCCGATCTGTGCCCCCTTCTTGTAAATATTCTTATGCTGCCCCCCCGATGCGGTCCGCCCCCTCCTGCCCCCATCTGTAAGTAAAATGCTGTCCCCCTATCCCCGTTTCCAGCGCTCTCCGCTGTCCCCTGCCCCCGATGCGGTCCCCCGTGTGTGTGTGATGGCGGCGGCTCCATTCCTGAGCCGCCGCCATCAGCAGCATGTGTCAGCTCTATGCTGACATTGCTGTAACCCCATAGATGCCGCAGTAGCGGCATCCATGAGGTTAATAGAGGGAGGGGGCTCCCTCTCTCTCAACCATCAGGGCTGCTGCGATCGCAGCGCCCGATGGTTGCCATGGCAACCGGACGCTTTGCAAAGGCGTCCGGTTGCCATGGTATAGGTGTCCAGTGCTGCCACCTACAGGCATCTGATTGTATTATACTTTGCAATGCAAGAGCATTGCAAAGTATAGTACAACCATCAGCCTCAATGGATCTTTCAAGATCCAAGAGGGAACTGATAAAAAAAATGTGAAAATAATAAAAGTAAAAAAATAAAAAATTAAAATGTAAAAAATAAATTTACTTTTCCTATAAAAAACAAACAAAAAACAAACAAAAACCACACATATTAGGTGTCACCGCGTCCGTAACGACCATCTCTATAAATATATCACATCATCAACCCCGTCCAATAAACACCATAAAAAATAAAAAATAAAAACGGTGTAAAAAATAAGCAATTTTTGTCACCTTACATCACAAAAAGTGCAACACCAAGCGATCAAAAAAGACGACTATACCCCAAAATAGTACCAATCAAACCGTTACCTCATCCCGCAAAAAATGAGCCCATATTTAAGACAATCACCCAAAAAATAAAAAAGCTATGGCTCTCAGACTATGGAGACACTAAAACATCATTTTTTTGGTTTCAGAAATGCTATTATTGTGTAAAACTTAAATAAATAAGAGAAAGTATACATATTGGGTATTGCCACGTCCGTAACGATCTGCTCTATAAAACTGTCACATGACCTAACCCCTCAGATGAACGCTGTAAAAAACAAACAAAAAAAACCTGTTCCAAAACAGCCAAATCCTATGTACCCAAAAATGGTACCAATAAAAACTTCAACTCTTTCTGCAAAAAATTAGCCACTGCACAAGACGATCGGTATAAAAATAAAAAACATATGGCGTTCAGAAAACCAATCCAGCAAAATCTGCCTTCCAAAAACCATACAGTGTTCCTTTCCTTCTGCGCCCTGCCGTGTGCCCTTACATCAGTTTACGACCACATGTGGGGTGTGTCTGTAAACCGCAGAATCAGAGTAATAAATATTGAGTTTTGTTTGGCTGTTAACCCTTAATGTGTTAAAGAAAAAAATGTAATAAAATAGAAAATCTGCTAAAAAAGTGAGATTTAGAAATTTCATCTCCATTTTCCTTTAATTCTTGTGGAACACCTAAAGGGTTAATAACGTTTGTAAAATTGGTTTTAAGTAACTTGAGGGGTGTAGTTTCTACAATGGGGTCATTTATGGGGGGTTTCCACTATGTAAGCCCCACAAAGTGACTTCAGACCTGCACTGGTCCTTAAAAAGTGGGTTTTGGAAATTTTCTTAAAAATGTTAAGAATTGCTTCTAAACTTCTAAACCTTGTAATGTCCTAAAAAATTTAAATAACGTTTCCAAAATGATGCCAACATAAAGTAGACATGTGGGGAATGTTGTGTAATAAATTTTTTATGAGGTAACACTTTCTGTTTTAGAAGCAGAGAAATTGAAATTTTGAAAATTGCTAATTTTTACAATTTTTTGGTAAATTTGGGATTTTTTCCAAAAAAAGGAGATATATATTGGCTCAAATTTATGACTGTCATGAAGTACAATGTGTCACGAGAAAACAATCTCAGAATGGCGTGGATAAGTAAAAGTGTTCCAAAGCTATTACCACTTAAAGTGACGCATGTCAGATTTGTAAATTTTGACCTGGACACTGGGGCATCAATGACCTTTGGTCATGAAAGGGTTAAGGATCCGAGCCCTGCCACAGCTATGTTCCTATGGAGCCTTCCTGTGACTGATAGGAACACAGTGAATTTATTACATTTTTGGGTATACATAGTGAAAAAAATAGCTTTTATTATTTTATTTTTAAGGGAAAAATAAAAAACAGCAATTTACATTATTTTGTGGAGTTTATTTATGGTATTCACTGAGTGGTAAAAATAACATACTTTTGTTATGTGGGCCTGTACAGTGATGATAATGCCACCTTTCTATATATTTTTTTTTACTTTTTTTCCTTTCCTTCTGCAGACTGTCAGCTCTGCAACTGCTCCCTCATTCTTCTCTTGACTGACAGGGAGGGGAGGGGGCGGCTGCTTTAGCTGCTCATATATCTGGTTTGGTACCAGCTAGATATATGAGCTTTATATTGTTTCAAAGCTTTCAAACAATACCAGAATGACAGCAATATCTTCAGTACATGGGAAGATATCACTGTTAGAAATCAAGATGCAGTGAATATAGCTGAAAGTGAAAGTAAAAGTAGGTTTTATCTACAATCATTTCAAACTCAATTATTAACAGTGATACCTCCTGTTTAACTTGGAATAATGCTGTCATTTTGGTCAAACAAGACCAGTTGCATGTTTCTAGCTGCTACCAGATGTAGTAGAGTTAACACACATGCTTTCTGAGATGTGCTATCTAAACTAAATGCGTTAAGCAAACACCTTCAATTGCTTTTCAATGGCTTTTGCTTCAAGATAACGTGATGAGTTAAGAAATTTGAGTTAAGAGTTTGTGTGTTAACCCTGCTACATCTGTATATTTTTGTACATAGGAGGCAGTATTATAGTAGTTATATTCTTGTACATAGGAGCAGTATTATAGTAGTTATATTCTTGTACATAGGAGGCAGTATTATAGTAGCCAGTGGCGTACCGCCCATAGAGGCAGACCACGCCACTGCTATGGGGCCCGCGGCACTGGGGGGCCCGTAGCGCAGATAAGGCCCCGCCCACTGATGACCTGCAGCCGGCTATGCGGCTGCTTTTCTCCCCAGGGCCCCCCCCATGTTTAGCTGAATCGCCTCCCAGAGGCGCGGCTAAGTCCTCAACACCCGCCCCCCTCCTCAGCGCTGCGCTCTGAAACACCCGATCCTCCTCTCGTCGGCGTCCCAAATCCCGCGCAGGCGCAGTGCCGGCGATTGCCTGCGCCTGCGCTCTGATAATACGGCTGAGGGCAACAGCTTCAACATCGTCACTGGGCATGCGCCGAGCCCAGTGACGATGTTGAAGCTGTTGCCCTCAGCCGTATTATCAGAGCGCAGGCGCAGGCAATCGCCGGCACTGCGCCTGCGCGGGATTTGGGACGCCGACGAGAGGAGGATCGGGTGTTTGCAGAGCGCGGCGCTGAGGAGGGGGGCGGGTGTTGAGGACTTAGCCGCGCCTCTGGGAGGCGATTCAGCTAAATGATGGAGGCGTTAGTAGTTTTCATATTTAGGCGGGCACGGCACTAATCAGAGGGGCACCGTTCCTGGGCACCGTGGAGAAAGAAAAACGCCCCTCTGGGCTCCAGTCCTTACAGCAAGAATCGATTTTTAGAAGAAAGGACAAGACTGACATGGAAAAGAAGAACACAGATGGAAAAAAGGTACTTTATTAAACATGGATCCATGAGTACCTTTTTTCCATCTGTCTTGTTCTTTGGATTGTGAGTCTTGTCATTTCTTCAAAAAATCGATTCTTATGATATGTAAATGACGCTGTAAGGAGCCCAGAGGGGCGTTATTCTTTCTCCACTGTGCCCAGGAACGCCCCTGTGAAGTGCCGTGCCCGGCTAAATTTGAAAACTAATAACGCCTCCAAGTTCATCTAAATCGCCTCCCAAATCCGATCCTCCTCTCGCCGGCATCCCAAATCCCGCGCAGGCGCAGTGCCGGCGATTGCCTGCGCTATGATAAGATGACTGATGGCACTGCGCCTGCGCGGGATTTGGGATGCCGGCGAGAGGAGGATCGGGGTGTTTGCCGCAGAGCGCGGCACTGAGGAGGGGGGTGTTGAGCACTTAGCCGCGCCTCTGGGAGGCGATTTAGATGAACTTGGAGGCGTTATTAGTTTTCAAACTTAGCCGGGCACGGCATTTCAGAGGGGCGTTCCTGGGCACCGTGGAGAAAGAATAACGCCCCTCTGGGCTCCTTACAGCGTCATTTACATATCATAAGAATTGATTTTTTGAAGACATGATTTTTTGAAGACTCACAATCAAAAGAACAAGACAGATGGAAAACAGGTACTCTGTTAAACATGGATTCATAAAAAAAAAATTGGGGGTAAATTGCTAGTGACAGATTCCCTTTAAGGCTACTTTCACACTTGCGTTCAGAGCGGATCCGTCTGGTGTCTGCACAGACGGATCCGCACCTATAATGCAAACGCTTACATCCGTTCAGAACGGATCCGTTTGCATTAACATGAACAAAAAAAAAACAACATTTTTTTTTTTTGTTCATGATAGTGCAAACGGATCCGTTTTGACTTTACATTGAAAGTCAATGGGGGACGGATCCGTTTGAAAATTGAGCCATACTGTGTCAACTTCAAACGGATCCGTCCCCATTGACTTACATTGTAAGTCTGGACGGATCCGTTTGCCTCCACACGGCCAGGCGGACACCCGAACGCTGCAAGCAGCGTTCAAGTGTCCGCCTGCTGAGCGGAGGACAGACGGAGCCATACTGATGCATTCTGAGCGGATCCGCATCCACTCAGAATGCATTAGGGCTGGACGGATCCGTTCGGTGCCGCTTGTGAGAGCCTTCAAACGGAACTCACAAGCGGAGACCCGAACGCAAGTGTGAAAGTAGCCTAACATGGCACCCCAAATAAGGAGACCTGCAGGCTGCAGCAGATATCCCATGTGACAGGTCACCCCCAGGAAACCCCTAACAGTTTCTGTAGGTCGTGTATAAATTTATTTAATGGGGGTGTGGCATGGGAGGAGCAAAGTCAGGAAGTGGGAGGGGCCATGGTGGGTAGTGGGCGGGGTTAAGGGGCCCAATTCAGATTTTTGCTATGGGGCCCAGTGATTCCTATGTACGCCTCTGATAGTAGCTATATTCTTATACATAGGAGGCAGTATTATAGTAGTTATATTCTTGTACATTGGAGGCAGTATTATAGTAGTTATATTCTTGTACATAGGAGTAGTATTATAGTAGTTATATTCTTGTACATAGAAGGCAGTATTATAGTAGTTATATTCTTGTACATAGGAGGCAGTATTATAGTAGCTATATTCTTATACATAGGAGGCAGTATTATAGTAGTTATATTCTTGTACATAGGAGCAGTATTATAGTAGTTATATTCTTGTACATAGGAGGCAGTATTATAGTAGCTATATTCTTGTACATAGAAGGCAGTATTATAGTAGTTATATTCTTGTACATAGGAGGCAGTATTATAGTAGCTATATTCTTATACATAGGAGGCAGTATTATAGTAGTTATATTCTTGTACATAGGAGCAGTATTATAGTAGTTATATTCTTGTACATAGGAGCAGTATTATAGTAGCTATATTCTTGTACATAGGAGGCAGTATTATAGTAGTTATATTCTTGTACATAGGAGCAGTATTATAGTAGTTATATTCTTGTACATTGGAGGCAGTATTATAGTAGTTATATTCTTGTACATAGGAGTAGTATTATAGTAGTTATATTCTTGTACATAGAAGGCAGTATTATAGTAGTTATATTCTTGTACATAGGAGGCAGTATTATAGTAGCTATATTCTTATACATAGGAGGCAGTATTATAGTAGTTATATTCTTGTACATAGGAGCAGTATTATAGTAGTTATATTCTTGTACATAGGAGCAGTATTATAGTAGCTATATTCTTGTACATAGGAGGCAGTATTATAGTAGTTATATTCTTGTACATAGGAGCAGTATTATAGTAGCTATATTCTTGTACATAGGAGGCAGTATTATAGTAGTTATATTCTTTGTCAAATTTCATTTTTTGGGAAAGTGACAACATCGGGTGGAAGGATCCAACCCCTTACCACTTTTGCACGTACAGAGTAACAGCAAGTCACATAAATGCATATATAAAGCAGACGAATGCAACATATACATGTGAACACATGACAATGTACACTGATGCTAGCATCGTGATGTTTACAGCTCTGATGATAACAAGCTAAACTTTGCAAAGTTATATTACACCTTGTAAGGTGCTTTCAAGTGCTGTCAAGTAAAGGACTTATTGTGCAAAAGACGCAGTAAAACTTTATTCAATAGATATCTGTTAAGTGCAGGTTGTGCAGATCATACCTGTCCCTATGTCATCCAACTAGGAACAGCCTTAGGCGCCATTGGTAAGGAGAAGGCCTAAACCCAAACTAGGGTAGGAAAAAGGGGGGGGGACTGCATTCCTGCAACTTGGATTGAGTTAGGAGGAGAAACGGGGTGAACAGGCCCCAAAATGAGGCCCTCCTGTACACACATGTTAATGTTGCTTCTCGTTTAAGCATTCTGATCTAAGCATTGTCCTAGCAGATGTAATTGAGATCAAATGGCATTGTGGTGAGACCACAGGGGGATCCCAGGTTATGTCAGACTAACTGTCCACGCCAACACTCGGGGGGTCCATGCAGCCCTTTCTATTGTTACGAAATGCCAGCCATGGTCCCCAGACTTTTAGATATTTCTCGTGCTGTCTGGCCTCCCAACCAGCCAACTCCTCCAATCTGCATATCTGATCTACTTTCTGCTCCCAATGTGGAAGTGTCGGTGGATCTTCGCTGAGCCATTTCTGTGGTATGAGTAGCCTCGCTGCCTGTATCAAATGTGTTGCTAAGTTCTTTTTGGATGGTGTGAAGGTCGGTGTGGGGAGCCAGAGAAGCACCAGTTCAGGCGATAGCTGAATACAAGCATTCGTTACTTTATTTATCGTAGCTGAAACCCCGTCCCAGTACTGGCGGAGCCTAGGGCAGGACCAGAATATGTGTGTTTGCGTCCCTGACGTCTCCTTACACCTCCAGCACGTGTCAGACTGACTAAAACCTTTTAAGAACAATTGTTTAGGGGTCTGATACCACTGGGTCAGCACTTTGTATGAGTGCTCTTTCACTTTCACACATCTCGAGAATCCGTGGGAGTGAGCATGTATGCGTAATATGTCTGTTTCCGAAAATTCTAAATTGAGCTCGGATGCCCAGGTTTTCAGGTATTGTGGGACCCCTATAGGAGTCTGGACAGTAAGAGCCAAATATAGCTTGGAAATTATTTTGCTAGGGGGAGTTTTAAAGTGTAGCAATTTCTCGAACCACGTTGTTTCTGGAGTGGGCTGTCTAGAAGCTAATAATGGTTTACTGACAGAGTTATATTCTATGGTGTCCAGAAAGTTGCTAGAACATAATTTGCGATTTAGAGAGTGATGTGCAGGGAGAGCACCTGATGCCCCATCCAAGAACTCTGCGACGGTGTATTTGCGTAGCTTATTCCACACAGGTGATACAGTGTCAGCAGTGGGCCTCACGATGAATGGAGCAAGGTCAGCCGGCATCAGCGGTGATAGAGTATGCAGCAAGCCTTTGTCCTTGTTCAGTTGTCTGATAACGGCCGCCGTGCCTTTAAGCAGCACATGTGAGTGAAGTGAGGATGAGTTCAGACCCCATAACCCCGCTCTCTGCTTTTTGTCGAGCTGGGACATCTCAAGCTCCTTACCCAGGATAGTAGACCAGGGGGCATGGATATGTAGCCACCTCTTCAGGTGAATGGCCTTATAGTATAGCTGAGCGTCAGGCAGAGCCATACCTCCCTGACTCTTCCTCAGAATCAACGTGCGATGTGCCAGTCTCGCTCCCCCCCCCCCCCCCCAAAGAAAGGTGCTGAAGAGCCTTATAATTTGTGTAAAGAAGGAGGAGGGAAGAAAGACAGGCAGCATCTGCATGACGTACAGTATCTTGGGCATAATAAACGTTTTTAACAAATTTTTCCGGCCCATCCAGGAAATATACGGAATTCTCAGCGTGTGCAGTTGTTGTTGGACGTCGTTCAGTAGTGCAGCATAGTTCAGTCGGAAAAGTTCATCCATTCTACAAGGGATCTTAATCCCTAGGTAGGACAAGTGAGACGTTTGCCATATGAAAGGGGTTTTCGTTTTCAGCAGGTGGATTTGTTTGGCCGGTGCCAACACGTTCATGGCTTCTGATTTTGTGTAGTTCATTTTAAAATTGGACACTTGTCCATACTGTTCAAACAGGGATAATAGATGCGGGAAGGCCTCGACCGGGTTGGAGACCATAACTAAGAGGTCGTCTGCATAAGCTGCGTTGAGATATTCTATGGGGCTATTTTCTAACTTGATTCCCTTGATGCCAGGATGCACCCTAATGGCCTGGAGCAAGGTTTCCATGACTAATATGTACAGGGCAGGGGACAGGGGGCAACCCTGCCTCGTCCCATTCCTGATAGGGAAGGGAGGTGATAAGGTGCCATTAACTCTGATCCGGGCGCTAGGGTCGCCATACAGTGACATGATAGCTCTCTGAAATTGCGCAGGAAAGCCAAACTTTTGCAAGGTTTTTATCATGTAAGCCCAATTCACCCGGTCAAAGGCCTTCTCCGCATCTACACCCAGCAGAACCAGGGGGAGGCGTTTTTTCATTGCTAGCTGTATGGTGGACAGTATTCTGCAGGAGTTGTGACTGCCTTCCCTGCCGGGGACAAAGCCTGCTTTTTCAGGATTAATGAGTTTCGGAAGAAGGGCACTAATTCTAGTTGCAAGTAGTTTCGCCCAGACCTTAATGTCAACGTTCAAAAGCGAGATTGGTCTATAGCTGCCACACAACTTGGGGTCTTTCCCGGGTTTGGGAAGAATAGTGACCGTGGCCTCAAGGGACTGTTTATGTAACTGTGAGCCACTCAGGAGCTCATTGCACCAGGCAGCAAGGTGTGGAGCCAGAATTTTTGAGAATTTCTTATAGTATCCCACAGGGAAACCGTCGGGGCCTGGGCTTTTCCCCATTGGCATGGAGCTTAAAATGCTTATAACTTCCTTCTCCGTTACTGGGGATAAAAGAGTTTGACCCTCCTCTTCAGTTAGTGTGGGGAGCTGCAAGCGGTGTAAGAAGTCATCAATCAAGGAAGCCCTATCCACAGTGGACCCTACTACTTCCTCAGGGAGACCATACAAGTCTTGATAAAATTTTTGGAACTCAGTAGCTATATCTGACGTTTTGTGGACAGTGGTACCATCTCTCTTATTAATCCCTGCTATATACATTGAGTCCTTCTTCTGTTTCAGGAAAGAGGACATCAATTTCGTGCCCTTGTCTCCATGAGAGTAAAAGCGAAATTGCGAGTATTGGTATGTTTTTGCATAACAAACATTTAGATGATCCGTTAGTTGCTTACGCAGGTTAGCTAGCTGTTCCCTGGCCTCTAGGGCTCTAGAGCGCTTGTGTACAGACTCAATAGCCGCAATTTGCTTAAGTAGGGAATTGAAGTGCTCCTGTCTGTTCCTTTTAACCCTACTGCCCAGTGCAATGAGCTTACCTCTCATAACCTGTTTATGCGTCTCCCAGATAGTAGCGAGTGGCATACCTTCAGTAGAATTCTCAGTAAAGAACCACGTTAGTTTCCGACTAAGGGTATCTAAATCTGACTGTTTATCTAGGAGTGTCTCATTTAGACGCCACTGTTTGGTTTGTGTAGGCAACGTGGGAAAATGGAGTGAAGTTGACACCGGAGCATGGTCCGAAACTGTAACCGGCTCAATGTTAGATTGCTCCACCCTGTCAGCACAGCTGCCAGAGATCAGGACATAATCCAGCCGCTTATGGGTGTTATGTGGTGCCGAAAAGAAGGTGTAGTCTCTGTCAGCAGGGTGAAGCAACCGCCACGAGTCCACTAAGTTGACTTCTGCCAGATAGGCATTAACCCTACCTAAAGCCACTTGGGTCAATTGGGACGAGCCATCGGACGCATCCATTAAAGGATTCAGCGTCATATTAAGATCCCCACCTATTAATCTGATTCCTTCAGCGAAGGAGGCAAACGTCTTCAAGGTACTGACAAGCCACTTTGTTTGACCGCGAGTGGGGCAGTACAGGCTGGCTAAGGTCACTACTTGCGTGCCTATTGAACCCTTTACAAATACATAGCGCCCTTCTGGGTCATCCTGTATGCAAGATAACTGGAAGGGAACTCTCTTTGATATGGCAATGCCGACTCCTCTAGCTGCACTACTGAACGCGCTAGTGAACCAGTGCTGGAAGTAGGACTTGGGTAGAGTGGGCACATGCGCTGATTTAAAGTGTAATTCCTGGAGGAAACAGATGTCTGTGTGCGACTTTCTTAACATACGCACAACCTGTGACCTCTTCTGCGGTGTGTTAAATCCTCTGACATTAAAGGAGGTACACTTAATCAATGCCATGACGTAGTACAGGTGTAGACCTTAGAGCTGCTAGATGCTTGAAATCATGCGTGCAATCAGGGAAATAGAATGAAGTATCTAACCTCAAGAACAACCGGGGAATGGAGAAAATCTCCAACATAGGGGTCGGGTGGCTTGTGCCTAGCGCGCAGCCCAGCAAACCAGCCTATTGTAAGGCGCTTGCACCAGGGTTGCGCCATTAGGTCCCTGGTGAGTGCCATGACGATCTAAGACAAGCGGCTATACGGGGGGAGTAAGCCAGCCTGTCCCGCGAGCCATAGCAAACATAACGTTAAAATCGCTCCATAGATTAGCCTAGACAATATTTGAATGGCCTGACTGGACCAGGGGCCAATCAATAAGACTGACACCCTTTACTGCCCTGCCATTGCTATAGGACTAACAGGTTTAAAAACAAGCAGAATATAAACCTATGAGTTAAACATGTGGAATCGGGCAATACATAACAACCACGGCAGTGATGGTGCGATGGTATAGCAGCGGTTCACGGATCGCACATCCGGGCCAACCCGACCCAGGGTACCGCCGCCCGTAGACCAGCTGACCGATACAACTCAGAACCAGTCCTCGGACCATCAGGTCATAGCTGGCGACCAGAAGCAGGCTACAAACAAAAAGGTCACAGATGGCTGTAGTAAATACTTGCGTTCAGGGCCTGAAGATCGATCGTAACGTCCAGTAGTCCGGCAGCACCGGAACCATGAGCTACCATCCGCGAGTGGGGCAAAAGTCCTGAATCAGGACAGCAGGCCTTATGGCCTATTGTTGAGCTTTCTCTTTGTAGAGGCTTTAGCCCATCTCTGCTCTTCCGGCAAGTCAGGCAAAGGGACTCCCGTATCTGCCGATGGGAGCCATGATGGTATATCCAGGGGGGTCGTCTGAAGCAGAGTCCACGCCGCTGGTAAGTCTGCCGGTGTGCGGATCGTGTATCATTTGCCCTCGGATGCAAAAGTCAGCCCGAACGGGAATAGCCACTTGTAGGGCATTTTAACCGCCCTCAGATGGTCAGTAAGCGGACGGAGTATCCTTCGCTTATTCAATGTGGAGGGTGCTAAGTCTTGAAATAGGAGGCTCTTCGCCCCCTCATAGAGCGGCTCTTTCTGCTCTCTGGCAGCTTTAAGGATCGCTGCTGTGTCCACATACCGTAGCAGGCCACAGACCACGTCTCTCGGTGGGTCGTTGTCCCTCGGTTTCGGTCTAAGTGCTCTGTGGATGCGCTCAACGCAAATTTCGGCTGCTCTTTCTGCACCTAGCAGGCCGGAAAAAATGGCGGTTGCCGCCTCAGGTAGCGCTTCATGTAGCACCTGCTCTGGGAGACCTCGCAGCCGGATATTCTTTCGTCGGCTGCGGTTCTCTTGGTCTTCTATCAGAGCATAGGCAGTATCTAAAGAGGTAGCAAGTGCGGCGCTGTTGTCGCCCAGTGTGTGGGCAAAAGTCAGGATGGCCGCCTGCGTGTGCTCCAGCTTCTCCACGCGGTGCCCGATGTGCTTCACGTCGCACTTGATTTCGGTGAGATCTTGAATCACCGGGGCTAACGCTGATGATAGGGCTTGTTGGATGAACTGGCGCGAAATAGGCGCTGAGGTGGAGGTGCGGGGTCCGGCATCCAGATCTGATGAGACGCCGTCCGCTCCCTCTGCGTCTTGCAACCAATCCTCGTGTTCAGGCAGCGCCATCTTGGCAGCACTCGCAGCCGGAGGCCTCTTGTTCAGGAATTTATCCATGTCTTGGGGGCCTCGGTCCAATCTGGCAGGTTCTGGCTTGTCTCTAGGGATATATCGTCCCACTTTACCCATTCTGGATAGGCTAGAAAGCGAAATAAACTAGTTTGCTGGCTGACATGGAGAGGAGCTCTCTCACATGCGTCTGGCTTGGTCGGAAGTCAAGCTCCGCCCCCATAGTAGTTATATTCTTGTACATAGGAGGCAGTATTATAGTAGTTATATTCTTGTACATAGGAGGCAGTATTATAGTAGTTATATTCTTGTACATAGGAGCAGTATTATAGTAGTTATATTCTTGTACATAGGAGCAGTATTATAGTAGTTATATTCTTGTACATAGGAGGCAGTATTATAGTAGTTATATTCTTGTACATAGGAGCAGTATGATAGTAGTTATATTCTTGTACATAGGAGCAGTATTATAGTAGTTATATTCTTGTACATAGGAGGCAGTATTATAGTAGTTATATTCTTGTACATAGGAGCACTATTATAGTAGTTATATTCTTGTACATAGGAGCAGTATTATAGTAGTTATATTCTTGTACATAGGAGCAGTATTATAGTAGTTATATTCTTGTACATAGGAGCAGTATTATAGTAGTTATATTCTTGTACATAGGAGGCAGTATTATAGTAGTTATATTCTTGTACATAGGAGCAGTATTATAGTAGTTATATTCTTGTACATAGGAGCAGTATTATAGTAGTTATATTCTTGTACATAGGAGGCAGTATTATAGTAGTTATATTCTTGTACATAGGAGCACTATTATAGTAGTTATATTCTTGTACATAGGAGGCAGTATTATAGTAGTTATATTCTTGTACATAGGAGCAGTATTATAGACATTATATTCTTGTACATAGGAGGCAGTATTATAGTAGTTATATCCTTGTACATAGGAGCAGTATTACAGTAGTTATAATCTTGTACATAGGAACAGTATTATAGTAGTTATATTCTTGTACATAGGAGCAGTATTATAGTATTTATAACCTTGTACATAGGAGCAGTACTATAGTAGTTATACTCTTGCACATAGGAGCAGTATAATAGTAGTTATATTCTTGTACATAGGAGGCAGTATTATAGTAGTTATATTCTTAACCAAATCTCTTTTTATTGAGATAGCAAATAGTTAGAAAGTGCCACAGTACAGCATACGCCATACGCAGATGGCATCAGAATAGTGCAATCAAATATAACAACAGTCAAACAAATGAGGGGGGAAATAAACACACATAGACAAACAGGACAATGGACAGAGACAAAGAAATCACATACAAGAAGAAGGGAGAGGGAGGGGGGGAGGAAGGCAGGTCCAATAATGGCGGTGTCGGACAGATCATGACAGGGTCGTCACGACGCCGGGTGACGATAGGCTTTCCAGGGACTCCATATGTCCAGAAAACGAGGGTGAGTGTGAGATTCCCATAGTAGTTATATTCTTGAACATAGGAGGCAGTATTATAGTAGCTATATTCTTGTACATAGGAGGCAGTATTATAGTAGTTATATTCTTGTACATTGGAGGCAGTATTATAGTAGTTATATTCTTGTACATAGGAGCAGTATTATAGTAGTTATATTCTTGCACATAGGAGGCAGTATGATAGTAGTTATATTCTTGTACATAGGAGCAGTATTATAGTAGTTATATTCTTGTACATAGGAGGTAGTATCATAGTAGTTATATTCTTGTACATAGGAGCAGTATTATAGTAGTTATATTCTTGTACACAGGACGCAGTATTATAGTAGTTATATTCTTGTACATAGGAGCAGTATTATAGTAGTTATATTCTTGTACATAGGAGGCAGTATTATAGTAGTTATATTCTTGTACATAGGAGGCAGTATTATAGTAGTTATATTCTTGTACATAGGAGGTAGTATTATAGTAGTTATATTCTTGTACATAGGAGCAGTATTATATTAGTTATATTCTTGTACATAGCGGGCAGTAGTATAATAAAAGTTAGATTATTGTTTACAGGGAGTAGTATTATAGTCAATGGGTGTAATAACATACTAATAATTAATATCTATTACATTATTATTTCTATGTACTTTACCTAATATAGCTGCCATTGAAACAGAAAAGTTGATATATGCGCAGTTTGTACGTTATATATTTCAGAAACTTTTCTGCTAACATCTTTCATTTTTAGCTAAAATTATATTGCAACCATTAAAAGTTAGCACACAAAAATCTCTGTGACTTTGCTATTATTGTTCCTATACATAAAAGAGTCTAACAATGGTCTACACCCTCTGGGGTTCTGAGAAGCAGCGTGATTATAGGCAGCACTCACAAGCTTGAAGCCATGCCACATACTCAGCAATTTAACCCCAGGCTGCTGAGTCAGAGACACCGAGCCCGTAACGAGAGCAGGCACAAGGTAAGCATTCTGCATGTGCTGACACCATCTCCCCTGTGCTGAGCCGCTCTCTGTAGTTTCCCTCAGCTCTATCTCAATAGAGACGATTGGAATAACATAGCTGGATAAGCTTCAGTCTGACACAGTGCCATTGATTTTCTTTTATCCAGGGTCACCAAAGCATTCTGTCTCCTCCCAAGAAGTTTTAAAATCTTGTGCACTGGACATTCATTTCTTCTTTCCAATATCTTTTAATCTTTAAATAAATACTTATACAACCAATTATTTATGTTATTGTATACTTAATTAATTAACTTAATTGAATGTTTACCTGTGTCCGTAGAATGTAAAGGTGTCAGACCCAGTATCTTTTTGGCCAGTGATGGTCCTGGACAAACAGGACAGTGCTAACATGGAAACATCGGTTTTACTGAACGTGTGGGGCAATAAACTTAATGGTTACAGTCTTACAAGAGACAACAGGCTTGGTGGTTGCACAGTCTCTTAGAGGCAACAGGCTTGGTGGTTGCACAGTCTCTTAGAGGCAACAGGCTTGGTGGTTGCACAGTCTCTTAGAGGCAACAGGCTTGGTGGTTGCACAGTCTTTCAGAGGCAACAGGCTTAGTGGTTACAGTAGTCTTACAAGGGACAACAGGCTTGGTGGGTACACAGTCTCTTAGAGACAACAGGCTTGGTGGTTGCACAGTCTTTTAGAGGTAAAATGCTTGGTGGTTATGAACAGTCTTGGTGAAATAGGCTTCCATGCTGCTCTGGCATTGCACCCAACTCCATGGGCAATGACACTCTTTCCTGGAGTCTCCCTCTGGTGGTAATGACAAAGATGGCTCCTTGCTGCTTATTTTAGGCTGTAGCTACTCTCCACATGGTGTGACCTCTTTATACAGTCATGACCAGAGGCCAAGGATCTTCTCCACGAGGCTCACATACATGCTCATTTTACTCTGCACACTCTGACTGCCTTTTCATGGCCATTGCACTACTCTCTACACAGGCTTTTTTGGGGGGCGACAAGGTGGCTGGTCTGTTCTTCCTGGCCTGGCATATCGTACGAAACGGTTTTCTCTGCAACGAGTGTTGCTGCTCCAACCTCTACTTAGGTCCTTAGGGTGGTGCACTAATTGATGAGCCTCACTCACCACCACTTGCTAGCTAGATACCATGCAGGGTGGCTGGTCCTCTCTGCTACAGCTACAACGTGCTCTTCCCTCTCTCTGTGGGTTCTGACCATGCAGTCTTCTTGTACACTTCATGTACTAACACTTATGTTAGTGCAGGGAACAGACGTTTTATTTGTGGTCGTCGCAGTCTACCATAAACTTTGAAGTATTACCTGTATAATTTAGGATAATGGGGTCTCGTCTAGTGGTACAGCAGTGATTGGTGGGGGGAGATCATTTATTGCTTAATAATATATTTTTTGTGTATTTATTAATATTGTTTTTTTTTATGGGCGAAAGATGACCTGCTGCAGTGCCCTCATGAAATGGTGGGTAAAAATTGCTTCAGTCTGCTCTCCAGGGACCCAGACAGTGGAAACCCCAATATTCGGCTGCTATTCGGGCAGTGGATTATATACTGTAGACTTAGGGATCTTGACCACCCAACGTATATACACATCAGCACATCTTGGGTTGTCCAAGATTTTGATATTGATGGCCTATCCTCAGGATAGGTCCTCAATATCAGATCCGTCATCACAGGCCTAGGGGTAGTTTCGTCCCACTCTAATAAGTGGGCCTGGACTGCAATACCAAGAACAACTGCTAACCAATGGACAGCACTGTGCTTGGTAAGCTGATCGGTGGTGGTGGTGTCAGGTGTCGGAACCCAGCCGATCTGATATTGATGCTGTATCCTGAGGATAGGTCATCAATAGTAAACACATGGAAAACCCCTTTTACACAACTGGTAGAAACACTGTATCCATTGTCCCTATGCAAAGGTGGTTCCTTATTTTCCTTTCTCTCTTGGACATGCTGTCCAGGGGTCTCAGGGTGGGTGAGAGCTTCTACATGAAGAAGATCTCAGGTAGTCTTCCAGCAGCTGTCATATCTCTGCAGACTGGAAGTCAAATTGAACAAGGAAGCCAGAAGATGAAGCGAAGAAGAAGTAAACCTTCAAGAACAAGGCTCTAATAGCCATTTTGCAATTCTTAAAGTAAAACTGGAAATCCATGTTTCTAGATCTGAAATTACCTTTAAGCAACTGTTTATACAGTCAGAGGCTCTCCTTCCTGTTCACTTGTATTATTGTGCTGCCCGTGTTATTTTAACTATAAATTTGTAAGGGGGTAATACTTTACAGAATGGCCCATTTTGGCCCAAGTGGTATATGTGGCTTCAGGAATAAGGTGGACACAGTTGCAACATAAACAAGGTGGTCGTTAATTGATTCATGTGCGGTAGCAAGTTTATGGTCTTCAACTGGCATCAGGCTCAGTGGTTACAGTCTCTCAATGAGGGCACAGACTTAAAGGCAACAGACAAATATGACACTGTCCCTTTAAGAGGTAACAGCTTTCCCTATGGATTGTGCTGTACAGATCCTTGGGCATAGACACTCAGGCCCTGGTCTTCTCAGAGTGGCAGCAATGAAGATGGTTGTATCTGCAGTTATCACCAGGGCTTTGTCTCCACATGGCACACAATCTGCACAGTCTCAGGTACCCCCAGGTTTCAGTAACCCTGACCTCACAACCATGATGCACACACTTATCAGCAAGAAACACAGTATTGCACTGTGCAATGTGTGCAGCAGGCTGGCTGGTGTCTGTTACAGACCTGTCTTTTTTACAGGTCTAGTCTGGGTCCAGGTTGCATGGACTCGGTGGCTTCTTTCTATGCCTCAGCTCCAGCTAATTTATTGAAGAGAAAAAACTAAAATCTTGCATTGACCTAAGTATTCACACCCTTTACTCAGGATTTAGTTGAAGCCCCTTTGGCAGTGATTCCAGCCTCCAGTCTTCATGGGGATGATGCCACAAGGTCTGCACACCTGAATTTGGGGATTTTCTGCCATTCTTCTTTGTAGACCCTCTCAAGCTCTGTCAGGTTGGATGGGGACCGTCGGTGGATAGCTATTTTTATAGCTGTTTTTAAGTATCTCCAGAGATGTTCGATTGGGTTCAAGTCAAGGCTCTGGCTGGGTGACTCAAGGACATTCACAGAGTTGTCTCTAATCAGCTCCTGTGTCGTCTTTGTCGTTTTCTTAGGGTCATTTTCTCTTTGGAAGGGGAAACTTCAGCCCAGTCTGAGGTCCAGAGCTCTGGATCAGGTTCATTAGGAATATCTCTGTACCAAAGTTTGCTCCATTCAGCTTTCCCTCAGCTCTGACCAGTCTCTGTGTCCCCCCAGCATGATGTTGCCACTACCACGCTTTACTGCAGGGTTGGTATTGGGCAGGTGATGAACAGTGCCTGGTTTCCTCCAGACATGATGCTTACTACTGAAGAGAGGGGTCTTCCTGGTCACTGTACCATAAAGCCCAGATTGGTGGAGGCTGCAGTGATTGACCTTCTGTAAGTTTCCCCATCTGCACACATGATCTTTGGAGCTCAGTCAGAGTGATCATTGGGTTCTTGGTCACCTCATTACAAAGGTCCCCCCCCCCCCCCCCCAGCCCCATCCCGATTACTTAGTTTGGTGGGGTGGCCAGCTCTAGGAAGAGTCCTGGTAGTTCCAATCTTCTTCCAAGCAAGAATTATGGAGGTCACTGTGCTCTTGGGAACTCTTGGCATATCATTATGGGTGTGAGTGCTGGGAAATATAATAGCAGGCATAAACATAACATTATATCAATGCAAATGGCAACACTATAGCAACAATTACTATAAAGAGCATTGTTTTCTTTGTACAAGGCCGAGTTCTAACCCTCTTGCAGATTGTGCTGATTTTCCTGCTGCCATGGTACTTTCAGCCTGGCTGCTTTCTAACCTCTACTTGAACTCACATTTCCATGTGGCCATGCCCGGCATAGGATAGGCAAGACATGGATTGACGTAGGAGTGCGAACATTTCTTACATTCCCTTCCCTTGTCATAGAAACATATTTAGTTGAGGAATGCACAATAATAGTTTTGGCAGGTCATGGCTGCCGTGTGCTGCAAAGTCTCCTTTGTGTCGAAATATAAAAATAACGAATGTAAGAAAATACGTGCAAATATTCAATTTCGTGTCCAAAAGTCACACATCAATCTTGGCAGACTCTTAAAGAGGTTCTCCCATGATTGATGTTAAACATGAAAATCAGTACATGACAATCCAGCCCTGTACCTCACATGGATCCAGAGATCTCAACATTCATTGCTCCGATTGTCCTACTTTAGGCTCGCAGATTAGGGAGTATGTCCTTTCTAAGGAGATTCTTCCTTTCTGCTGCAGCTCTCTCCTCATCACAGCTCAGGGAGGTGTGTCCTTTATGCTGGAGTTCTCTTCCTATCACAGCTCAGGGGCATGCCCTTTATGTTGCAGCTCACTTCCTATCACAGCTCAGGGTGTGTGTCCCTTTCGCTACATCTCTCTCCCTATCGCAGCTCAGGAGGTGTGTCCTTTATGCTTCCTATCACGGCTCAGTGGGCATGTTCTTTCTGCTGCATCTCACTTACTATGACAGCACAGGCAGTGTGCCTTTTGTGCTGCAGCTGTATCCCTGTGACAGCTCCGGAGAAATGTCCTTTCTGCTGCATCTTTGACCCTAGCTTAGTGCAGGTAGCGGGTCCTTTCTGCTGCAACTCTTTTCACTATCACAGCTCAAGGGGGCATGTCCTTTCAGCTGCAGCTGTCTCCCATTAACCAAGCTTCTAACAGTAGCTCCAGCTGGTGACAGTTGACGGATGGAACTGAATATGTACAACCACCTCAGTAGGTGGACGTGCACATTGTTATACAGATTAAACACCAGGGGGCACCATTATAATGCAGTAAAGAAGATATTTCACGACTGGAGCCGTTTTGAACAGAAAGTAAAATACAAAACTAACTAGTTTTCTTGCAGAATTATATTAAAATAACATTTAATGGGGGCACAACCCCTGTTTTAAAAGAGAAGCGTCAGAAGTGCTAATTAATAGACTGTTAATGATTGATATGACCGGTTGTTTGCAGCTCCTTTAACCCCATGAAAACTCTCCTTGTTCTATCTAGGTTATAAATGGGGGTGTTTCACTTAAGACCTCCATTTGTCAGTAGAAAGAGTCCAGCTATTTGCTGCCCTCACAGTTGCAGGGTGCCAGCGCCCCCCTCATAAGGGGTTAAAATAGTGTGTTTCATGCATTTTCCATCCTTCATGGTGCACACAGGGTTAACACCAGCCCATGGGAACAGTTGGGGCTTCTTCACCCATCTCCTCCTGGGTGGGGTTGCTACTCAGTAGGTGAGGTGAGCTAGTTGGTGGAAGTGAGTAAGAAGAAGTCAGAGCTGCCAGCAAAGGGGCCTAGAGCGATCCAGAACCCAAACACCTGCCTCTGAGGAAGCAAAAGAGACATGTTCATGACTGTAGAGAAGCTAGCAAAGGGGCCTAGAGTGATCCAGAACCCAAACACCTGCCTCTGAGGAAGCAAAAGAGACATGTTCATGACTGTAGAGAAGCTAGCAAAGGGGCCTAGAGTGATCCAGAACCCAAACACCTGCCTCTGAGGAAGCAAAAGAGACATGTTCATGACTGTAGAGAAGCCAGTAAAGGGGCCTAGAGCGAGCCAGAACCCAAACACCTGCCTCTGAGGAAGGAAAAGAAACATGTTCCTGAATGTTGAGCAGCCAGAAAAGGGGGCCTAAAGCGATCTAGAACCCAAACACCTGCCTCTGAGGAAGCAAAAGAGACATGTTCCTGACTGTACAGCAGCCTGCAAAGGGGCCTAGAGCGAGCCAGAACCCAAACACCTGCCTCTGAGGAAGCAAAAGAGACATGTTCCTGACTGTACAGCAGCCTGCAAAGGGGCCTAGAGCGAGCCAGAACCCAAACACCTGCCTCTGAGGAAGCAAAAGAGACATGTTCCTGACTGTACAGCAGCCTGCAAAGGGGCCTAGAGCGAGCCAGAACCCAAACACCTGCCTCTGAGGAAGCAAAAGAGACATGTTCCTGACTGTACAGCAGCCAGCAAAGGGGCCTAGAGCGATCCAGAACCCAAACACCTGCCTCTGAGGAAGCAAAAGAGACATGTTCCTGACTGAGCGGCCTGTGAGAGGTATTGTTGGAGAAGGACAAGCTTCACGTATAATGGAGAGGTAAATTGCAGGTCTGCTACAGGACTACACCCCGCTTGCTGGGCATTGTAGTGCCACATTTTGAGAAGAGAGAGATTGAGTGGAAAATATAGTACCCCTTGGCTGGAATAGAGAGAGAAGGAACAGATATGTTGGCAGGGTGACTCGGGGAGCATTGAAATTGTTCACTTCTTATGCAGCCTTCATGATCATGACCTGTGACTACTTTCGTATGCATGCTTGAACTTTGCCTCCATTATCTTCAGTAGAGAACTGTTATTTGTTACAAAACCGGCCTCGTCTTTGGACCCCCCACCGCATCATCACCGCGTATCTTTCTCAAGGGATCCCTGCCTTGCACCCCACGACACCTCCAACACCAAGGGCACCTCACATCACCATCAGACAAAAGATCCCTTACACCAGACTGTCCCTCCCTTGGAGCAGGATCGCCACCATGAGTACTACCTCCACCATCTTCATCACAGCCACCACTCTTATTATCCCCTCCACCTCACACCTCCTCTGGGGGCCAGCACACTGCACAGTCGCCGCAGACTGCTCTTCCTCAGGACCTTAATAGTCAAACTTTGGAGCTACTCCTTGGGCCTCCTCTGCTCAGTGACCCTGCTCAGGAGTTACTACTCAACCTAAGGCCGAATGCACATGGCTGTGTCTGTACATATCTGTACATATAATGCCCCCATAGTACCATCTGTATATATGATGCACCAAAGTATTGCCATCTGTACAAATAATGCTCCCCTCAGACCTAGTGGATTTTGGGCTATGTGGCTGAATGATGGGGATGGAAACTATTGGCTCCTGTGCCCCGCCATCAACTCCAATGCCTCTTCTCAATCTGGCATTCAGGGCAACTGCCCCTCTCATAACCCACCCAACCCCCCAGCCCAGGCACCCTGCACCACTGCCTCCTGGCCTTCCATGTGGCCTCAGCCACATACTGAAACCTTCCTGTTTATAGCTCATTTTATAGTCTACAGCGCTATAGTGGCATCTAGTGGCCACAAGTAATATTGCATGTGTAAATGAAATGCATTGATTTATATTAATACTTCAAGGGAGGAGCAAGTGTACCACTTCCGGCGCACTCCAGCTTCAGGCTGTCAGGGCATGTTGAGAGTTGTTGTTTTGGAATAACTACAGAGCCACAGGTTGGAGATCAGTGGTCTAAGGGAAGCAACTCCTATATTAATAGCAAAAAACAATGCAAATACAGGGGTGTAACTACCATAGCGGCAGACCAGGCGACTGCTATGGGGTCCATTCTTAGTTGGGATCATCTCCTCTTCTACTGGAGGTGACTTGGTCAGGACTCTACCCTCTAAAGGAACAACTTTTGGCAAATGAAGAAGTGGAAAAATGGGCCAAGGGTCATTGAAAAGGGTTTAAGCAGAAACCCGTTTGTCCTGTGTGGGGGGCCTGGTTTGATGGGGCCCTTACTCCTATGTACGCTAATACTAATACATCTGTGTGATTCCACTAATAATGGTAATATAGTAATAACTGTGCATTGGGTTTGATGTACCCTCTACTTGTAGGAAACCTTCAGATCCAGTGGTATAACCTCAGACAGCTCCGAGCCACGGCAGCCCTACTGAACAGGATGCATTAAAATCAGCTTTGCAAATTCCCAGGTACTTTTCCTGCACTAATGGGATCCCGGTGTGAGGGAGCAGGCGAATGACCTCACCCAGCCATTTCAGTCCTATAAAAAGATCCGGATGACAATAAAAACGGAAATGTGATGGGGAATAAAGCCAGAGCTGAAATACTGACCGTGAGGTGAAGAAGTAAAGAGAAGATAAAAGTGCCAGCCATATTTATTACCATGGGGCCTGGCGAAACGTAAGCACCTTAAATTGCCGCTACCAGTGTGTATATTAGTCAGGAGCGAGCCTGTAAATATCCCGCACCAGGGTATTATCAGTGGAGTATTATTCTAGGGCAGGGTACTCAGTACTAAGGTCTCCAGGGGATAAATTACCTGGAGTGGGGGAGGGGGACGGAACATGAGTTATGGCCTCATCTGACATGAAGTAATGGGGTCCAGAAACCTGTGGTCATATCGTCCTCCACATTGTGTCTCCATATCTAAGTGACCACAATGTCTATAAAAATAATTTATTGCTATCTGCCATGTCACCACTGCTCTCTAGTGAATGGATAGGCTGCATTCTCAGTGATGTCACCGCTGCTCTCTAGTGAATGGACAGGCTGCATTCTCAGTGATGTCACCACTGCTCTCTAGTGAATGGATAGGCTGCATTCTCAGTGATGTCACCACTGCTCTCTAGTGAATGGATAGGCTGCATTCTAAGTTATGTCACTACTGCTCTCTAGTGAATGGATAGGCTGCTTTCTCAGTGATGTCACCGCTGCTATCTAGTGAATGGATAGGCTGCATTCTCAGTGAGGTCACCACTGCTCTCTAGTGAATGGACAGGCTGCATTCTCAGTGATGTCACCACTGCTCTCTAGTGAATGGACAGGCTGCATTCTCAGTGATGTCACCACTGCTCTCTAGTGA
Organism: Bufo gargarizans; assembly: GCF_014858855.1. Lineage (NCBI taxonomy): Eukaryota > Metazoa > Chordata > Amphibia > Anura > Bufonidae > Bufo > Bufo gargarizans. Next base: position 706,675,257 of record NC_058081.1, read on the forward strand.
ATGGACAGGCTGCATTCTCAGTGATGTCACCGCTGCTCTCTAGTGAATGGACAGGCTGCATTCTCAGTGAGGTCACCGCTGCTCTCTAGTGAATGGACAGGCTGCATTCTCAGAGATGTCACCACTGCTCTCTAGTGAATGGATAGGCTGCATTCTCAGTGATGTCACCGCTGCTCTCTAGTGAATGGACAGGCTGCATTCTCAGTGAGGTCACCGCTGCTCTCTAGTGAATGGACAGGCTGCACTCTCAGTGATGTCACCACTGCTCTCTAGTGAATGGACAGGCTGCATTCTCAGTGATGTCACCGCTGCTCTCTAGTGAATGGACAGGCTGCATTCTCAGTGATGTCACCGCTGCTCTCTAGTGAATGGATAGGCTGCATTCTCAGTGATGTCACCGCTGCTCTCTAGTGAATGGATAGGCTGCATTCTCAGTGATGTCACCGCTGCTCTCTAGTGAATGGATAGGCTGCATTCTCAGTGATGTCACCGCTGCTCTCTAGTGAATGGATAGGCTGCATTCTCAGTGATGTCACCGCTGCTCTCTAGTGAATGGACAGGCTGCATTCTCAGTGATGTCACCTCTGCTCTCTAGTGAATGGATAGGTTGAATTCTCAGAGATATCACCGCTGCTCTCTAGTGAATGGATAGGCTGCATTCTCAGTGATGTCACCACTGCTCTCTAGTGAACGGATAGGCTGCATTCTCAGTGATGTCACCATTGCTCTCTAGTGAATGGATAGGTTGAATTCTCAGAGATGTCACCATTGCTCTCTAGTGAATGGATAGGCTGCATTCTCAGTGATGTCACCGCTGCTCTCTAGTGAATGGATAGGTTGAATTCTCAGAGATATCACCTCTGCTCTCTAGTGAATGGACAGGCTGCTTTCTCAGTGATGTCACTGCTGCTCTCTAGTGAATGGACAGGCTGCATTCTCAGTGATGTCACCGCTGCTCTCTAGTGAATGGATAGGTTGAATTCTCAGAGATATCACCGCTGCTCTCTAGTGAATGGATAGGCTGCATTCTCAGTGATGTCACCACTGCTCTCTAGTGAACGGATAGGCTGCATTCTTAGTGATGTCACCATTGCTCTCTAGTGAATGGATAGGTTGAATTCTCAGAGATGTCACCGCTGCTCTCTAGTGAATGGATAAGCTGCATTCTCAGTGATGTCCCCGCTTCTCTCTAGTGAATGGATAAGCTGCATTCTCAGTGATGTCCCCGATTCTCTCTAGTGAATGGATAGGCTGCATTCTCAGTGATGTCCCCACTTCTCTCTAGTGAATGGACAGGCTGCATTCTCAGTGATGTCACTGCTGCTCTCTAGTGAATAGATAGGCTGCATTCTCAGTGATGTCACCGCTGCTCTCTAGTAAATGGATAGGCTGCATTCTCAGTGATGTCACTGACGCTCTCTAGTAAATGGATAGGCTGCATTCTCAGTGATGTCACTGACGCTCTCTAGTTAATGGATAGGCTGCATTCTCAGTGATGTCACCACTGCTCTCTAGTGAATGGATAGGCTGCATTCTCAGTGATGTCCCCGCTTCTCTCTAGTGAATGGATAGGCTGCATTCTCAGTGATGTCCCCACTTCTCTCTAGTGAATGGACAGGCTGCATTCTCAGTGATGTCACTGCTGCTCTCTAGTGAATAGATAGGCTGCATTCTCAGTGATGTCACCGCTGCTCTCTAGTAAATGGATAGGCTGCATTCTCAGTGATGTCACTGACGCTCTCTAGTGAATGGATAGGCTGCATTCTCAGTGATGTCACCACTGCTCTCTAGTGAATGGACAGGCTGCATTCTCAGAGATGTCACCGCTGCTCTCTAGTGAATGGATAAGCTGCATTCTCAGTGATGTCACCATTGCTCTCTAGTGAATGGATAAGCTGCATTCTCAGTGATGTCACCGCTGCTCTCTAGTGTCACAACCAGACATTTGAGAAGCTCTGACAGATGCCTTTCAGAACCTCCTCCTTGAGCTTTCTTTGTTTTGGTTTTCAGTTCCTCATCTCGTTAGCCTCTCTCAGCTGTCTTGTAGTTGGACTGATTGTATCCCTTTAAATTCCTCCCCATAATGCATTAGTGTGCGGTTTATACAACTTCCTGGAGTGTGTGTGCATGCTGATCCTATTTCCCAGTCTTCTACAAGATAAGTGTTGTACATTCATTTGTGATTTTCTGTTTGCTGGATCCCAGGTGACCCTGACTCCCTCCGTGTCTAGTGTAGGGAGCCGGTGGTCGTGCCCCCTCACTATTGTAGGGTGTTCAGGTGTTATATAGCCGAGGTACGAGGATATGCGATCATCCATTATTGGGGTGTTCGCATAGGCTGAGCAGTCAGGGAGAGTGCCAGGTCTTATGCAGGGGTCTCTCTTTTGTTCCTTAGTTTTGGATCCAGTGAGTCATATATTCATTTTGCATTGTCTTGTTTCCTGTACACCTTCCGTGACATCTAGTGAATGGATAAGCTGCATTCTCAGTGATGTCCCCGCTTCTCTCTAGTGAATGGATAGGCTGCATTTTCAGTGATGTCCCCACTTCTCTCTAGTGAATGGACAGCCTGCATTCTCAGTGATGTCACTGCTGCTCTCTAGTGAATAGATAGGCTGCATTCTCAGTGATGTCACCGCTGCTCTCTAGTAAATGGATAGGCTGCATTCTCAGTGAGGTCACCGCTGCTCTCTAGTGAATGGACAGGCTGCACTCTCAGTGATGTCACCACTGCTCTCTAGTGAATGGACAGGCTGCATTCTCAGTGATGTCACCGCTGCTCTCTAGTGAATGGACAGGCTGCATTCTCAGTGATGTCACCGCTGCTCTCTAGTGAATGGATAGGCTGCATTCTCAGTGATGTCACCGCTGCTCTCTAGTAAATGGATAGGCTGCATTCTCAGTGATGTCACTGACGCTCTCTAGTTAATGGATAGGCTGCATTCTCAGTGATGTCACCGCTGCTCTCTAGTGAATGGACAGGCTGCATTCTCAGTGATGTCACCTCTGCTCTCTAGTGAATGGATAGGTTGAATTCTCAGAGATGTCACCGCTGCTCTCTAGTGAATGGATAGGCTGCATTCTCAGTGATGTCACCACTGCTCTCTAGTGAACGGATAGGCTGCATTCTCAGTGATGTCACCATTGCTCTCTAGTGAATGGATAGGTTGAATTCTCAGAGATGTCACCATTGCTCTCTAGTGAATGGATAGGCTGCATTCTCAGTGATGTCACCGCTGCTCTCTAGTGAATGGATAGGTTGAATTCTCAGAGATATCACCTCTGCTCTCTAGTGAATGGACAGGCTGCTTTCTCAGTGATGTCACTGCTGCTCTCTAGTGAATGGACAGGCTGCATTCTCAGTGATGTCACCGCTGCTCTCTAGTGAATGGATAGGTTGAATTCTCAGAGATATCACCGCTGCTCTCTAGTGAATGGATAGGCTGCATTCTCAGTGATGTCACCACTGCTCTCTAGTGAATGGATAGGTTGAATTCTCAGAGATGTCACCGCTGCTCTCTAGTGAATGGATAAGCTGCATTCTCAGTGATGTCCCCGCTTCTCTCTAGTGAATGGATAAGCTGCATTCTCAGTGATGTCCACGATTCTCTCTAGTGAATAGATAGGCTGCATTCTCAGTGATGTCACCGCTGCTCTCTAGTAAATGGATAAGCTGCTTTCTCAGAGATGTCACCGCTGCTCTCTAGTGAATGGATAGGCTGCATTCTCAGTGATGTCCCCACTTCTCTCTAGTGAATGGACAGGCTGCATTCTCAGTGATGTCACTGCTGCTCTCTAGTGAATAGATAGGCTGCATTCTCAGTGATGTCACCGCTGCTCTCTAGTAAATGGATAGGCTGCATTCTCAGTGATGTCACTGACGCTCTCTAGTAAATGGATAGGCTGCATTCTCAGTGATGTCACTGACGCTCTCTAGTTAATGGATAGGCTGCATTCTCAGTGATGTCACCACTGCTCTCTAGTGAATGGATAGGCTGCATTCTCAGTGATGTCCCCGCTTCTCTCTAGTGAATGGATAGGCTGCATTCTCAGTGATGTCCCCACTTCTCTCTAGTGAATGGACAGGCTGCATTCTCAGTGATGTCACTGCTGCTCTCTAGTGAATAGATAGGCTGCATTCTCAGTGATGTCACCGCTGCTCTCTAGTAAATGGATAGGCTGCATTCTCAGTGATGTCACTGACGCTCTCTAGTGAATGGATAGGCTGCATTCTCAGTGATGTCACCACTGCTCTCTAGTGAATGGACAGGCTGCATTCTCAGAGATGTCACCGCTGCTCTCTAGTGAATGGATAAGCTGCATTCTCAGTGATGTCACCATTGCTCTCTAGTGAATGGATAAGCTGCATTCTCAGTGATGTCACCGCTGCTCTCTAGTGTCACAACCAGACATTTGAGAAGCTCTGACAGATGCCTTTCAGAACCTCCTCCTTGAGCTTTCTTTGTTTTGGTTTTCAGTTCCTCATCTCGTTAGCCTCTCTCAGCTGTCTTGTAGTTGGACTGATTGTATCCCTTTAAATTCCTCCCCATAATGCATTAGTGTGCGGTTTATACAACTTCCTGGAGTGTGTGTGCATGCTGATCCTATTTCCCAGTCTTCTACAAGATAAGTGTTGTACATTCATTTGTGATTTTCTGTTTGCTGGATCCCAGGTGACCCTGACTCCCTCCGTGTCTAGTGTAGGGAGCCGGTGGTCGTGCCCCCTCACTATTGTAGGGTGTTCAGGTGTTATATAGCCGAGGTACGAGGATATGCGATCATCCACCATTGGAGTGTTCGCATAGGCTGAGCAGTCAGGGAGAGTGCCAGGTCTTATGCAGGGGTCTCTCTTTTGTTCCTTAGTTTTGGATCCAGTGAGTCATATATTCATTTTGCATTGTCTTGTTTCCTGTACACCTTCCGTGACATCTAGTGAATGGATAAGCTGCATTCTCAGTGATGTCCCCGCTTCTCTCTAGTGAATGGATAGGCTGCATTTTCAGTGATGTCCCCACTTCTCTCTAGTGAATGGACAGCCTGCATTCTCAGTGATGTCACTGCTGCTCTCTAGTGAATAGATAGGCTGCATTCTCAGTGATGTCACCGCTGCTCTCTAGTAAATGGATAGGCTGCATTCTCAGTGATGTCACTGACGCTCTCTAGTTAATGGATAGGCTGCATTCTCAGTGATGTCACTGATGCTCTCTAGTTAATAGGCTGCATTCTCACTAACGTCACCTCTGCTCTCTAGTGAATGGATAGGTTGAATTCTCAGAGATATCACCGCTGCTCTCTAGTGAATGGATAGGCTGCATTCTCAGTGATGTCACCACTGCTCTCTAGTGAACGGATAGGCTGCATTCTCAGTGATGTCACCATTGCTCTCTAGTGAATGGATAGGTTGAATTCTCAGAGATGTCACCATTGCTCTCTAGTGAATGGATAGGCTGCATTCTCAGTGATGTCACCGCTGCTCTCTAGTGAATGGATAGGTTGAATTCTCAGAGATATCACCTCTGCTCTCTAGTGAATGGACAGGCTGCTTTCTCAGTGATGTCACTGCTGCTCTCTAGTGAATGGACAGGCTGCATTCTCAGTGATGTCACCGCTGCTCTCTAGTGAATGGATAGGTTGAATTCTCAGAGATATCACCGCTGCTCTCTAGTGAATGGATAGGCTGCATTCTCAGTGATGTCACCACTGCTCTCTAGTGAACGGATAGGCTGCATTCTTAGTGATGTCACCATTGCTCTCTAGTGAATGGATAGGTTGAATTCTCAGAGATGTCACCGCTGCTCTCTAGTGAATGGATAAGCTGCATTCTCAGTGATGTCACCATTGCTCTCTAGTGAATGGATAAGCTGCATTCTCAGTGATGTCACCGCTGCTCTCTAGTGTCACAACCAGACATTTGAGAAGCTCTGACAGATGCCTTTCAGAACCTCCTCCTTGAGCTTTCTTTGTTTTGGTTTTCAGTTCCTCATCTCGTTAGCCTCTCTCAGCTGTCTTGTAGTTGGACTGATTGTATCCCTTTAAATTCCTCCCCATAATGCATTAGTGTGCGGTTTATACAACTTCCTGGAGTGTGTGTGCATGCTGATCCTATTTCCCAGTCTTCTACAAGATAAGTGTTGTACATTCATTTGTGATTTTCTGTTTGCTGGATCCCAGGTGACCCTGACTCCCTCCGTGTCTAGTGTAGGGAGCCGGTGGTCGTGCCCCCTCACTATTGTAGGGTGTTCAGGTGTTATATAGCCGAGGTACGAGGATATGCGATCATCCACCATTGGGGTGTTCGCATAGGCTGAGCAGTCAGGGAGAGTGCCAGGTCTTATGCAGGGGTCTCCCTTTTGTTCCTTAGTTTTGGATCCAGTGAGTCATATATTCATTTTGCATTGTCTTGTTTCCTGTACACCTTCCGTGACATCTAGTGAATGGATAAGCTGCATTCTCAGTGATGTCCCCGCTTCTCTCTAGTGAATGGATAGGCTGCATTTTCAGTGATGTCCCCACTTCTCTCTAGTGAATGGACAGCCTGCATTCTCAGTGATGTCACTGCTGCTCTCTAGTGAATAGATAGGCTGCATTCTCAGTGATGTCACCGCTGCTCTCTAGTAAATGGATAGGCTGCATTCTCAGTGATGTCACTGACGCTCTCTAGTTAATGGATAGGCTGCATTCTCAGTGATGTCACTGATGCTCTCTAGTTAATAGGCTGCATTCTCACTAACGTCACCTCTGCTCTCTAGTGAATGGATAGGTTGAATTCTCAGAGATATCACCGCTGCTCTCTAGTGAATGGATAGGCTGCATTCTCAGTGATGTCACCACTGCTCTCTAGTGAATGGACAGGCTGCATTCTCAGAGATGTCACCGCTGCTCTCTAGTGAATGGATAAGCTGCATTCTCAGTGATGTCACCATTGCTCTCTAGTGAATGGATAAGCTGCATTCTCAGTGATGTCACCGCTGCTCTCTAGTGTCACAACCAGACATTTGAGAAGCTCTGACAGATGCCTTTCAGAACCTCCTCCTTGAGCTTTCTTTGTTTTGGTTTTCAGTTCCTCATCTCGTTAGCCTCTCTCAGCTGTCTTGTAGTTGGACTGATTGTATCCCTTTAAATTCCTCCCCATAATGCATTAGTGTGCGGTTTATACAACTTCCTGGAGTGTGTGTGCATGCTGATCCTATTTCCCAGTCTTCTACAAGATAAGTGTTGTACATTCATTTGTGATTTTCTGTTTGCTGGATCCCAGGTGACCCTGACTCCCTCCGTGTCTAGTGTAGGGAGCCGGTGGTCGTGCCCCCTCACTATTGTAGGGTGTTCAGGTGTTATATAGCCGAGGTACGAGGATATGCGATCATCCACCATTGGGGTGTTCGCATAGGCTGAGCAGTCAGGGAGAGTGCCAGGTCTTATGCAGGGGTCTCCCTTTTGTTCCTTAGTTTTGGATCCAGTGAGTCATATATTCATTTTGCATTGTCTTGTTTCCTGTACACCTTCCGTGACATCTAGTGAATGGATAAGCTGCATTCTCAGTGATGTCCCCGCTTCTCTCTAGTGAATGGATAGGCTGCATTTTCAGTGATGTCCCCACTTCTCTCTAGTGAATGGACAGCCTGCATTCTCAGTGATGTCACTGCTGCTCTCTAGTGAATAGATAGGCTGCATTCTCAGTGATGTCACCGCTGCTCTCTAGTAAATGAATAGGCTGCATTCTCAGTGATGTCACTGACGCTCTCTAGTTAATGGATAGGCTGCATTCTCAGTGATGTCACTGATGCTCTCTAGTTAATAGGCTGCATTCTCACTAACGTCACCTCTGCTCTCTAGTGAATGGATAGGTTGAATTCTCAGAGATATCACCGCTGCTCTCTAGTGAATGGATAGGCTGCATTCTCAGTGATGTCACCACTGCTCTCTAGTGAACGGATAGGCTGCATTCTCAGTGATGTCACCATTGCTCTCTAGTGAATGGATAGGTTGAATTCTCAGAGATGTCACCATTGCTCTCTAGTGAATGGATAGGCTGCATTCTCAGTGATGTCACCGCTGCTCTCTAGTGAATGGATAGGTTGAATTCTCAGAGATATCACCTCTGCTCTCTAGTGAATGGACAGGCTGCTTTCTCAGTGATGTCACTGCTGCTCTCTAGTGAATGGACAGGCTGCATTCTCAGTGATGTCACCGCTGCTCTCTAGTGAATGGATAGGTTGAATTCTCAGAGATATCACCGCTGCTCTCTAGTGAATGGATAGGCTGCATTCTCAGTGATGTCACCACTGCTCTATAGTGAACGGATAGGCTGCATTCTTAGTGATGTCACCATTGCTCTCTAGTGAATGGATAGGTTGAATTCTCAGAGATGTCACCGCTGCTCTCTAGTGAATGGATAAGCTGCATTCTCAGTGATGTCCCCGCTTCTCTCTAGTGAATGGATAAGCTGCATTCTCAGTGATGTCCCCGATTCTCTCTAGTGAATGGATAGGCTGCATTCTCAGTGATGTCCCCACTTCTCTCTAGTGAATGGACAGGCTGCATTCGCAGTGATGTCACTGCTGCTCTCTAGTGAATAGATAGGCTGCATTCTCAGTGATGTCACCGCTGCTCTCTAGTAAATGGATCGGCTGCATTCTCAGTGATGTCACTGACGCTCTCTAGTTAATGGATAGGCTGCATTCTCAGTGATGTCACCACTGCTCTCTAGTGAATGGATAGGCTGCATTCTCAGTGATGTCCCCACTTCTCTCTAGTGAATGGACAGGCTGCATTCTCAGTGATGTCACTGCTGCTCTCTAGTGAATAGATAGGCTGCATTCTCAGTGATGTCACCGCTGCTCTCTAGTAAATGGATAGGCTGCATTCTCAGTGATGTCACTGACGCTCTCTAGTGAATGGATAGGCTGCATTCTCAGTGATGTCACCACTGCTCTCTAGTGAATGGACAGGCTGCATTCTCAGAGATGTCACCGCTGCTCTCTAGTGAATGGATAAGCTGCATTCTCAGTGATGTCACCATTGCTCTCTAGTGAATGGATAAGCTGCATTCTCAGTGATGTCACCGCTGCTCTCTAGTGTCACAACCAGACATTTGAGAAGCTCTGACAGATGCCTTTCAGAACCTCCTCCTTGAGCTTTCTTTGTTTTGGTTTTCAGTTCCTCATCTCGTTAGCCTCTCTCAGCTGTCTTGTAGTTGGACTGATTGTATCCCTTTAAATTCCTCCCCATAATGCATTAGTGTGCGGTTTATACAACTTCCTGGAGTGTGTGTGCATGCTGATCCTATTTCCCAGTCTTCTACAAGATAAGTGTTGTACATTCATTTGTGATTTTCTGTTTGCTGGATCCCAGGTGACCCTGACTCCCTCCGTGTCTAGTGTAGGGAGCCGGTGGTCGTGCCCCCTCACTATTGTAGGGTGTTCAGGTGTTATATAGCCGAGGTACGAGGATATGCGATCATCCACCATTGGGGTGTTCGCATAGGCTGAGCAGTCAGGGAGAGTGCCAGGTCTTATGCAGGGGTCTCCCTTTTGTTCCTTAGTTTTGGATCCAGTGAGTCATATATTCATTTTGCATTGTCTTGTTTCCTGTACACCTTCCGTGACATCTAGTGAATGGATAAGCTGCATTCTCAGTGATGTCCCCGCTTCTCTCTAGTGAATGGATAGGCTGCATTTTCAGTGATGTCCCCACTTCTCTCTAGTGAATGGACAGCCTGCATTCTCAGTGATGTCACTGCTGCTCTCTAGTGAATAGATAGGCTGCATTCTCAGTGATGTCACCGCTGCTCTCTAGTAAATGGATAGGCTGCATTCTCAGTGATGTCACTGACGCTCTCTAGTTAATGGATAGGCTGCATTCTCAGTGATGTCATCATTGCTCTCTAGTGAACGGATATTCTGAATTTTCAACAACTTTATTTTAGTTTTGTAGAAATTTACCTTCAGTAGCAGTAGAACAATTACAACCAGTTTGTTCTTTATTGTTGAAGGGCACAGCAATTATTACCTGATTTCTGTGCTCATCAGATGTCACCTCCTAGATGGTGTCAGTTGTCAGGATCTCAGGGAGTTACTCACATTTGCTCATTCCTCTAGCAGCAAATGACATAATACTAAATGCACAGATACATTGTATCCCCATGGAAAAATATGCTGGAACCTGGAAAATGAAACTTAAAGGGATTTGTCATCACCTTTTAAGGAATATCCCCAGTACATACAATACATTGTCCACTATCGGGGGACCAATGACCTCCATCTGCAGACTCACACTGACTGCTATTGCATTGGTAGTGAATGGAGAGAGGCTGCACCCCCGTCATCCCCGTGCTTTATTGCAGTCGCCTGCTAAAAGGATTGGAGAATGATATTGCAGAGGGAGAAAAAACGGGACCAAACACTAAAAGCAAATATAAAACAAATTAATAATTCATGTGTCATTTGGCGTGAGAGAAATGGAGATGCGGAGAAGGAAGCAGAGAAGGCAGGAGACATGGGGCGTGCAAACTTTACTCTGCCTCAGTTTCTGGGTGCATCTCCCCCCTCGCCTTCACCCCTTAAAAACGCGCAAATCTTGGGGTTGTCACCCAGCTTTCCCAGACTCCTGAATGGTGACTAGTTCACTCTTCCCCGGTGATGTGCGCGACATTTGACAGCAGTTACAGTATTTCTGCATATTATTTGTGCGAGGATTTGGGCAGATTTCACGCTTCTAGTTATGGGGGATTCCAGCAATGAGTATCTGGGCGCGAACACAGAAACCCGCGGCTCATCCACCAGCGCCGTGTGTGTCCCGTAGCAGACATTTAATAAATATGTTAATCAGCTTCCCTCGGGCAGGTACCTGCGTACAATCACAGCAGCAACGTGCCGCTCCGACAGCAGGAGGGACTCCTGAGGATCTTCTTAGTAACCCCATCAGCTCCGAAATATACGGAGGAACCCTGATATACAGAGCCAGGGGTGGAGGATCTTTCTCTGATCAGTTTTTCAAGGCATGACCTACATACCCACCAATCCACCATAATATTAAAACCGTAATGTGAATAACATTGATTATCTGGTGACAATGGCACCTGTCTGGGGTGGGATAGACTAGGTGGCAAGTCAGGTCTTGAAGTTGATGTGGTGGAAGCAGGATGGACAAATGTAAGGATCTGAGCGACTGTGGCAAGGGCCAGATTGTGATGTCTAGATGACGGGGTCAGAGCATCTCCAAAATGTATAGTCTTGTAGGGTGTACCAGGTACAGTGGATATAAAAAGTCTACACACCCCTGTTAAAATGTCAGGTTTCTGTGATGTAAAAAAAATGAGACAAAGATAAATCATTTCAGAACTTTTTCCACCTTTAATGTGACCTATAAACTGTACAACTCAATTGAAAAACAAACTGAAATCTTTTAGGTGGAGGGAAGAAAACAAAAACAAACAAAAATAATGTGGTTGCATAAGTGTGCACACCCTCTTATAACTGGGGATGTAGCCGTGTTCACAATTAAGCAATCACATTCAAAATCCTGTTAAATAGGAGTCAGCATACACCGGCCATCATTTAAAGTGCCTCTGATTAACCCCAAATAAAGTCGCATCCCACAGCAGAAGCCGTGGTCCACAGAGAGCTTCCAAAGCATCAGCGGGATCTCATTGTTAGAAGGTATCAGTCAGGAGAAGGGTACAAAAGAATTCCCAAGGCATTAGATATACCATGGAACACAGTGAAGACCGTCATCATCAAGTGGAGAGAATATGGCACAACAGTGACATTACCAAGAACTGGACGTCCCTCAAAAAAATTGGTGAAAAGACGAGAAGAAAACTGGTCTGGGAGGCGACCAAGGCTGTGTGGTCCATGTGACAACAATCTCCCGTATTATTCTTCATATGTCTAGGCTATGGGGTAGAGTGGCAAGACGAAAGCCTTTTCTTACTAAGAAAAACATTCAAGCCAGGCTACATTTAGCAAAAACACATCTGAAGTCTCCCAAAAGCATGTGGGAAAAGGTGTTATGGTCTGATGAAACCAAGGGTGAACTTCTTGGCCAAAATGTTGTGTGGCCGAGCTCTGTTCGGTCCGTGGTACAGGAGCTTTTGTTTCCTGTACCTGGCCGGACTGACAGGAAGTGCTCACTTAGTGTGCACTTCCTGTCAGTCCGGCCGGGTACAGGAAACAAATGCTCCTGTACCGCGGACCGAACAGAGCTCGGCCACGCTACACTAGAGGTGGGGGTAGAATGAGATTGACGCGGGGGTGGAATAATGAGAGTGACAAGGGAGGGGGGGGATAATGAGAGTGACAAGGGAGGGGGGGGTGATAATGAGAGTGACAAGGGAGGGGGGGATAATGAGAGTGACAAGGGAGGGGGGGTGGAATAATGAGAGTGACAAGGGAGGGGGGGATAATGAGAGTGACAAGGGGGGGGGGGTGGAATAATGAGAGTGACAAGGGAGAGGGGGGATAATGAGAGTGACAAGGGAGGGGGGGTGCAATAATGAGAGTGACAAGGGGGGAATAATGAGAGTGACAAGGGAGGGGGGGAAGAGAGTGACAAGGGAGGGGGGGGGAAGAGAGTGACAAGGGAGGGGGGGAGAAGAGAGTGACAAGGGGGGGGAGAAGAGAGTGACAAGGGAGGGGGGGAGAAGAGAGTGACAAGAGAGGGGGGGGGGGAGAAGAGAGTGACAAGGGAGTCCGCAGAGCCAGACCAAGAGCCAGACTGCAGCCAGAGACCAGATCATTGTATTGTCCTGGTGGTAAGCAGACAATGCAATATGTTTATTATGTAATTGTTTAGTTATTAACACTACATTGGAAACTAATTTACCTCACATTTAGGGTCCATTCACACATCCGTGTGTGTTTTGCAGATCCACAAAACACGAACAGCGGCAATGTGCGTTCCGCATTTTGCGGACCGCACATTGCCGGCACTAAGAATATGCCTATTCTTGTCCTCTATTGCGGACAAGAATAGGACATGTTCTATTTTTTTCAGGATCGGAATTGCGGATCCGGGTCCGCAATTCCGGATCGAGGCCGCACGTTGTGCGGCCCCATAGAAATGTATGGGTCCGCAATTCCATTCCGCAAAAAGAGACAGCTACAAGAAGCTGGATTAACCCTAAGGGAAACATAGCAGTTCTTTTAATTTAAAAGCTGAGAAAGGGGTGGAACATGATATGGGCAGATCATCTGATAAGGCGGGGGGTGGGGGCGGCAATTTTTATCTTGCCTAGGGCGGCAAAAATCCTTGCACCGGCCCTGCCAGCATGGTTGTTTGACATTCCCCCTGTCTGTCTGTGCCTGCGGAAGTGGGCTCCATGGTTTCCCGGAGGGATGAACCACACGTCAGCAAGCTGTAGTTGTTCCACCCAGTCGTTGGGGCAGCGCTGGGCTCTTACCTGCCGTTATGTGTTTATGCTTGCTCTCTGCTCCTTCATTGTTGCTAGGCCTGTGGAAGACTCCGGTTCTTCCGTGTCTTGGAGGAACCGGTTGTCTCTTTCTCCTTACATTTCCATCACTGATCATCAGGGCGAATTAGGGTCCAAGGTTCCGGATATGAGCCCTCCCACCATCAGGGTTGGCTCATACAGTCAGGAGGTAAGGGATTGTTTTTAGGGATGCATAGGAGGTGACCTGCTCCCTTATCCTGGCTTCCAGGCCTAGTGGCATGGGCTATATAGACATTGTACGGTGGTGGGTTCCCCCACTCCCAACCGTGACAGCCTCTTCCTTGTAATTTCTGGCAGCAATTGCACTTTATATACAAGTAAATATACAGGAAAGAATGTTTCCTAATAAATTTTCCTCTAAAATCGAGTTTATCTTCAGTTGGTGCGTATTATTGTCAGTGTGTGAAAATGGCGTACTACTTGGAAAACATCGTCCCCAGCAGCGACCTGGGAGTCCAAGATGCATCCAGACATCCTCCCCATGCTGTTCCCGAACCATTTTGGTGGTGTTTCCATCCATTTCTGACCTTTTCCTGTGAACCAGACACCCTCCCATCTTCAGAGCAGTGGGTGTCTGGTTTAATGCTCAGGTTCTCCCATTGACTTCCATTGGTGCTCGATCAAAACTATAGGTCATCAATATCAGATCGGCGGAGGTCCGACACCCGGCACCCTGACGATCAGGAGACGATGTGCGCAGTGCACATGTGCCATCTCCCATCTCTCTTCCTGTCCACTGCTGCTGTCTATAGTCTCTGCCATAGACAGCAGCAGTGAACAGGAAGAGAGACGGGAGATGGCACATGCCCACTGCGCACACCGTCTCCTCATACAGCTGATCGTCGGGGTGCCAGGTTTCGAGCCCCCGCCGATCTGATATTGATGAGACCTATCCTGAGTCCTGAGCGTAAAAGCCCGGACAATCCCTTTTAAAAATAAGTCTGCCATCTGATGGCTCTTGTGTAGCTCTTATCTCTAATTTCTTGACCTCATAAACACTAATTTAAACCACATCCTATTTACGAGGTCCCCTTACTAAGCCATTGTGCGAACTGCATTGGGTAAGTGAGGGACACTGATATTTTGGGTATGTACATGGTTCACAATTTAATCTCACTGTTAGACCTAGGACTATATTATTATATTATTTTCTTTTTGTGAAATATGATGTACTAATATACCACTATGGCGCTTGCCTGCTCTGATATATAGAGCCTTACTGCTAGCCTTTTCCAGTGGTCCCTCATTCATGTAATTCATCTTGTAGTGTGGACTCTTATGTATGGTATTTATATGATAATGATATGAAATAAAGGATTTTATATTTTATGATCGTTTGGACTTCGAATGGTCTGGGTACACATGCCTTTATTGTAGGAGTTCTATTTATGAGGTCAGGAGATCAGAGGTAAGAACTACATATGAGCAGTCAGGTGACAGGATTCAAAGAAAACACAAAATGACAGCTTGCAAATGGACTGATTTTTAACCCTTGTACGGTATCTCAGAAACAACTTTTTTTTAAAATAAAGATCAATTTAAAAAAATTATTTTTAGCCCAAACTGAGTAAAATGCTCATTGATGTGCGGGGAGTAGTAGCCCGTCTGCTCGATCCTACAGAAGGACTATTGCTGCAGGAGATGATAGTAAGGTGTCAGGACATACAGGACACCGCAGCTTGCTGTATGTGGATCTGTGGAGTAACGTTCAGTACACAATATTAGGCAAGTGGTCCTTATTGTATGGCTGATAGATGTATAAACCAATGTTATAAAGTCTTAAAGGGAATCTGTCACCTCCCAAAAACATCCCAAGCCGGCAGCAGTACCTGGGAGTAGCCAGCAGCGTGTTTGTAACGATCATTTTCTTCCTGCAGGCAGATGAAGCAAAAGCTGTAAAAACGTTCTTTAATCCCCTGCCCCGCGCGCTTCTCTAGTCAGGCCTGCGGGGGCAGCGGCCTCCTTGCTTCAAGTCACGGGAATCACGCCCACTTCCCTGCCCCTTCACTGTGATTGACAGCGTTTATGCACGACAGTTCGGCTGGCTTTGCTGAACTGTCGGCTGTCAGTCACAGCGAAGGGACGGGGAAGGGGGCGTGATTCCCGTGACTTGAAGCAAGGAGGCCGCTGCCCCAGCAGGCCTGACTAGAGAAGCGCGCGGGGCAGGGGATTAAAGAACGTTTTTACAGCTTTTGCTTCATCTGCCTGCAGGAAGAAAATGATCGTTACAAACACGCTGCTGGCTACTCCCAGGTACTGCTGCCGGCTTGGGATGTTTTTGGGAGGTGACAGATTCCCTTTAAGACTTTATAACATTGGTTTATACATCTATCAGCCATACTTGGGGTGCAGTCGTCGTGCGGGTCCAGCACAGCTGGACCATCTGTGGAGTCGTCTGTGAGGATCGTTCGTCCGGAGTCAGGATCAGCGGCTGATGGGTTCACAGCGCCCAGGCAGCCAGGTGAGAACATGTGGGGTGCTTTGCAGACATTGATTAGTAGCCCGGGGGGTGTGGGGGCTGGTGGAGGTCACGGGAAAATAGTGGGGAGTTTGGGGCAGTTTTTCACTAGTTTGGCGGGATGGGTTTCAGGTTTGGGGGTGGCAAGTTCGTCTCCGTTACCGGCATGGGGGGTCGGTGGGGGTTTAGGGGGCGGCGGGGGACGCGCAGTCTCGAGGGGTAGGTTCTGTGTTGGTTCAGACGCAGGTGGGGGGGTGAGGACGAGAGGCCTAAGGTTAGCAACGCGGCGAAGGGGGAGGTGTATGTGTGTTTTGAGGGGCCGTTGGGGGTGCACTTAAAGCAAGATGTTCGGGAGCAGATATGGCGGGGGGAGTATGTTGAAATTTTTTTGCTTCTTCCCCTGGAGCGGTTTAACCTGGATAGGGAACGAGGGGGTGAGGGGGACAAGGAAGAAGATGAAAAGCGTCGGCATAGACTCATACCGCGTACGTTTGCCAATTGGTTGCAAGCGTTTGCGATCTTGGCGAGTGTCATTGGGGAAAAGACGCCTGAGTGTTGCTCTGCCTTGTTTTGCTATCTGGATGCGATTGGGGAGGCATACAGGGTGTATGGTGGGGCCGAGTGGCTTAGGTACGACAAGCAATTCAGACAGAGGAAGGCGGTTAGGCCTAATATTCGGTGGGACCATAAAGATATCAGTTTATGGTTGCGGGTGACCGCACCGAGGCGGCGGGGGCAGTCCTTTGGGGGGATGCGGGAGGGACACCGGGACAGTCTACGGTGTCAGCAGCGTCCGCCAGAGGTTTGTGTTTCCTCTTTAATGACGGTAGCTGCAGGTTTGGCGCAAAATGCAAGTTCAAGCATGAGTGTACAACTTGCGGGGGTACTCACGGGGCTAACCGGGGCTTCAGAGGCGGTAAACACAGAGGGTCAGACTCGGCTGCAAAAGGGTCGGACTCCAGTTCGGGTGGAAAGGATGGAGTGGTACTTAAATAGGTATCCCAGGCGGGAGGCGGCGGAATTGTTAAAACTTGTTTTTATTGGAGGGGTTTCGTATTCCGTCTAACCCATTGCATGTGGTCGTACCGCAAAGGAATTTGCGATCGGCTTTAGAGTTTCCAGAGGTGGTCTCCGAAAAGGAGGTTGCTTTGGGCAGGATGGATGGGCCATTTGAGGGAGTGCCGTTAGCTGGTTTGAGGGTGTCGCCCCTGGGGCTGGTGCCTAAGAAATAGCTGAAAAAGTTTAGGCTTATACATCACTTGTCTTTCCCAAAGGGGGCGTCTGTCAATGATGGTATCGATCCGGACATTTGTTCGGTGGTCTATACGTCATTTGATGCGGCTGTGGCATGGGTTAAGAAGCTGGGGCCTGGGACCTTGTTGGCTAAGGCAGACATCAAGGCGGCTTTTCAGTTACTCCCGGTTCACCCGAATAGTTTACATCTGTTGGGTTGCTTTTGGGATGGGGGGTATTTTGTGGACAGATGTCTGCCTATGGGTTGTTCAGTGTCATGCGGGTACTTTGAGGCATTTAGTTCATTCTTGAAATGGGTGGTGGTGGATGTGGCGGGGTGTTTATCCATTACTTGGATGATTTTTTGCGTTTGGGACCGGCGGGCTTGCGGGTTTGTTCTCTTTTGTTGGCTACGTTGCAGTCGGTTTTTTCGGAGTTTGGGGTGCCGTTAGCTGTGAATATGACTGTTGGCCCGGCGACGGAATTAAGTTTTTTGGGCATTGTAATTGATACAAAAAGGATGGAATGTCGGCTTCCGGAGGATAAAGTGGTTGATTTGCGGGCAGGAGTCGAGAGGGCGAGACAGTCGTCGAAGGTTCGGTTGCGGGATCTGCAGTCTCTTTTAGGAAAATTGAACTTCGCATGTAGAATCATGCCTATGGGCCAAGTGTTTTGTCGTCGGTTGGCGGCGGCTACGGCGGGGGTGGTTGCACTGCATCATTTCATTAGGTTGGGGCGGGAGTTAAAAAGGGATTTGGAGGTTTGGTCAGTTTTTTTGAGGGATTTTAATGGTAGAACGTTAATGATGGGCGAGGTGGTGGATAGTTTTGACTTTGAATTATTTACAGATGCGTCTGGCGGGGTGGGGTTTGGGGCTTATTGTCATGGCCAGTGGTGTGCGGCTCGTTGGCCGGAGTCTTGGGTTGAGCGGGGGTGGGTCAGGAATTTGTGTCTCCTTGAGCATTTTTCCCATAGTTCTTGCAATGGTGTTGTGGGGGGATAGATTTAGGAACAAGAAGGTGCGGTTTCATTGCGATAACATGGGGGTGGTGCAGGCGATCAATGGTTTGATGGCTTCGTCTCCACTCGTGGTTCGCTTGTTGCAGCATCTTGTGTTGCTTTGTTTATCGTTTAATGCATGGGTGGTAGCAGTTCATGTGCCCGGGGCTTCTAACAACATTGCGGATGCTCTTTCTCGTTTGCAGTGGGAGCGATTTTGGCAGTTGGCTCCGGAGGCGGAAGCGGAAGGCCTGGAGTGCCCGGGGTCGCTGTGGGGGCTATTGGAGGTACTGTAGCGGGGTTGTTGCGGGCGTCATTGAGCGCGGGTTCCTGGGCTGCGTACGGGAAGGCTTGGAGAGAATGGGAGCAGTGGTGTTCGGTTTTGGGGATGAGAGTAGATGAAGGGGAGATACCTTTATTGTTGTTCTTGGGGCACGGGAAGGTTGGTCGGTGGCGCAGTTGAACAAGTGCGTTGCAGGCCTGGCATTTGGTTTCAAGCTACAGGGCATGGCTGACGTTACGAAGACCTTTTTGGTGAGGCAGGTATTGAAGGGTTGGAGGAGGGGTCAGCGGACGGAGGATCGTAGAAGGCCAGTGTCGTTCTCTTTGCTGTTGAAGATTGGTAGACAGGTCTAGTTAGTTTGTAGTTCCGTGGGGGAGGTTAGCTTGTTTCAGTTGTCTTTTTCCTTAGCCTTTTTTTGGGCTTTCCGTTTGGGGGAATTGGTGTCTAGGAGCGTCAGGGTTGCGGGGTGTCTGTGTGGGGAGGATGTGGATTTGCTTCAGGACAGGGTGGTGGTCCGGCTGCGGACATCAAAAACGGATATGGAGGGTAAGGGGCGGTATGTTACCCTTTTTTCAGTGCTGGAGTGCTTGTTGTGTCCAGTGAGATGTTTGCGGGTGTATAGGGAAAGGGTGTTTTTTGATGGTGGCCCGCTGCTGAGGCATTGTGATGGATCGTTTCTTTCCAGGTTTCAATTTGTGGCGGTATTTGAAAAATGTCTGATAGGGGCGGGGTGGACCCAGCAGATTTCACGGGTCACTCCTTCAGGATTGGGGCAGCAACTGAAGCAGCTAGGTTGGGGTTAAGTGACGAGGTTATTAAAAGGATAGGGCGTTGGGAATCCATCAGGTTCCGGTCATATGTGCGTTTGGGTAGTTTGTAAGGGGAGTGGTGGTGGCTTGAATAGTAATGTGTTTCTTTTGTTTGCGTTTTATTGCAGGCTCCAGTCCGGCGTTAGTTTGGATCATTGGACACTCGTTTGTTTTCTGGGGGGCGTTAAGGAGGGGATGTTCGGGAAAACAGACGTCAATTGGGGTTTGGCAGGGATGTCGCGGTCAGGGCCGTCTTTAATATTGATTGGACCCCGGGCAAAAATTTACTTGGGCCCCCTGGATCCCGCCTTCCCACACCTTAGCATGCAATCACGCCCTCCACCACAACACACACACACAAAAAATCCACATATCTGGTAGAGTCCAGTGAATGACTGTAAATACTTCTAGTTCTGAAGACTTCAGCGGCTCAGGATCAGTGCTCTGGGCAGCTGGGCTCAGGCTGGAAGTGGGCACCGCTCTGCAGGAAGGAGACCAGGGCTCGGTTCACCCTAGTGTTACAGTGCACCCCAGCACCCCACAGTATGCAGTATAGCACCCTATAGTATACAGCACCACACAGTATGCAGTTTAGCACCCCACACTATACAGTACCCCACAGTATATAGTAGAGCAGTATAGCAGCCCACAGTATACAGCACCTCACGGTATACAACACCTCACTGTATACAGCACCCCAAACTATACACGATACAGCCCCCCACACTATACAGTACAGCAGTATAGCACTCCCCCTCACTATACAGGCCCCCCCCCACACTATACAGGCCCCCCACAGTATACACCCACCACACAGTATACAGCCCACCACACAGTATACAGGCCCCCACACAGTATACAGGCCACCCCCCCCCCCCCACAGTATACAGCCCACCACACAATATACAGCCCATTACACAATATATAGCCCACCACACAATATACAGCCCACCACACAATATACAGCCCATTACACAATATATAGCCCACCACACAATATACAGCCCACCACACAGTATACAGCACCCCACTATACAGTAGTTTACAGTATATTAACATAACAGCCCCTGTCACCTTTTTCTGATGTAATCTTTACACAAAAAAGCTCCACAGTTAACTTCTGTAGGACCTGTGATGACCTCATAGCCATGTGACCAGTAATTGCTAGGTTAGTGGTCACATGGTAATGATGTCATTAAGGTCCTAGAGCAAAACTCATTAAGGTCCTACAATTAAGATCATTAGCACAGTACGATCATGATGCCTGTGTAGCCGACAGCCTGAAACCCAGGGCAGTAGCTAGCAGGGCTCAAGAGGTAGCTGCCTTGGGCCCCCCAGGAGCAACTGGGCCCAGGGCAGCTGCCCCTTTTGCCCCTTGGTAAAGACGGCCCTGGTCGCGGTTGTGAAGTGGCTAGGATCCAGAGGTATGTTGTGGGGCAGTGTGCTAAGGGAGGTTCATCGTTTTGTTAGGTTAGACAGAGCTCCAGACATTTTAGTGCTCCATGTTGGGGGCAATGATTTGGGGGTTAGACTGGCGAGGGAATTGATCAGGGATATCAAATTTGATCTCTTAAGGCTTTGGTCACTGTTTCCTCAAATGGTGACTGTATGGTCAGATATTGTGCCTAGGAAAACTTGGCGGGAGGCGCGGTCTATTGAAGGGGTGAACAGGGCTCACATTAAGGTGAACAGGGCGATTGGACGGTTTGTGGCTAAGAGTTGGGCGGTGACAGTTAGACATGTGGATCTTGAGTCGGGCCTTGGTGGGTTTTGGAGGGCGGATGGCGTTCACCTGAATGCGGTTGGGATTGATCTGTGGTCACTGGGACTACAGGGTGGAATCGAGAGGGCTCTGGAGATATGGAGGAACGCGCAATCATGAGGTTTGAGTGGTCAAGTTGCGCGTTGTTGGCGGGGGGAGGTCCTCGGAGCTGGTGGAATGGGTTGGTGCTTGAGAATGAGAGGGCCTCAATGTTGGGGCTGGACTCTCAGGATTGGGCACTCGGTTAATCGGTGAGGCATCCATCAGTTGGTGGCTCCGAGCTGGGTGTTTACGGCTGGAGGCAAGGTGGATTGTCCAGTTGGTGGTTGTTCTGGATGTATACATGTTGGGGCTTCTAGGACCTCCCTCATCTGGGGTAATTCATTGTCAACTTATTTGTAATTTTTGTTTAATAAATAACGGCTGCTGTGGCCGATTTAAATCCGAATCAAGTCTCTGTGTCTTATTGGTAATGGGCAGGTTAAAAATGTAAAGGATGGAGGTATTACAGGGGAAGGATAGTTTTCTAGGGCCCGAAAAGGGTCACCAATAATTTGCTCATGTGTGATATTGCCTGCTGAGCCGCCGTATATAAGCTTATGTGTGATACTGTCTACAATGCTGATGTATCTAATCCTTCCATGTGTGCTGCCGCATCTAAGCTTATCATGTGTGATGCTGTCTGCTCAGCTGTATCAAAGCCTATCATGTGTAATACTGTCTACTGATTTGCCGTATCTGAAATGATCTGCAGGGGAGGAGAGGATAGGAGTGATAGTAGTAGGAATGGTGGTTGTAGTTAGTCATTCTAACGCTCCCCTGGGCCGTGCAGTGATAGGAAGGACATGCCTTTTTTTGGTTCGGGCACAGCTTGGTTCTAGGGTTCTCCTGCCTGATGGTGGTCCTGGGTGCCCTTCATGGTGATGAATGGTGAGGCGCAAGGCAGTGTCCTCTGCAGCAATGCAAATATCGATGAAGCCGTTTTGCAGTAAAACAGATCTTTACTGGAGAAACAAGCTCACGTACATCAGTGACAGTTCTCAGCATGCCTGGACTGGCAGTTCTCACACAAGATGCAATATCACTGCTCTTACAGGCTACACAGGTGGTTAGTAGGTCAAGATGTTCCTTTAAGGCCGAATGCACACAGCCGTGTTCCACCGCCGAGAGCGTTCCGTATAGTGTATTACTGTACAGCAGCGGCGGCATGAAGCGCACGGCGTCATAGCAACCAATGACGCCGTGCGCTCCTGCTCTGAACAGGAATCCAGCCCGGCATACCACGGACCGCTCTCGGCCGCGGAACACGGCCGTGTGCATTCGGCCTAAGGCTACTTTCACATCTGCGATTTTCTTTCTGGTTTTGAGATCCAGCAGAGGATCTCAAAACTGGAGAAAAAAGCCTCAGTTTTGTACCCATTCATTGTTAAACAGGAACGCAGTGTATCAGCCATTTCGGTTTGTTGCGTTTTCTGCGACCGGACACAAAACTGCTGCAAACTGTGGTTTTGTGTCCGGTTTGCAAAACTGCGAAAACAATGTAAGGCCTCATGCACACAGCGGTTGTGCGGCCGTTCCGTGCATTGGGGTCCGCAATTGTGGTCAATTTGAATGGGTCCGTGGTCATTCCGCACCGCAAAAAAGAAAATGACATCCGTGATGCAGGGTGCACACAGCCAGCGGCCGTGGATTGCCGACCCGCCGTTTTTCGGGCCGCAATACGGCCACGGCCGCACAACGGCCATGTACATGAGGCTAGTGGCGTCGCTAGAGGGGGGCGAGGGGGGGCAATTGCCCCCCCTATGTTGTCCCTTGCCCCCCCGGGTGCCCCCCCGCTGATTCCCCAGAGTGAATACTAATGAGCGCTTCCATTATGGAAGCGCTCATTAGTACCGAAGGACCAGGAAGTGGTGAACGCTCTGTACTCACCACTTCCTGGTCCTCGGCTGTCGGCTGTGCAGGGCTGCGCACAGCGTGAGGGCGCTCTGTGACCTCACGCTGTGCGCGCCAGTTTAGAGCACAGTCGACTGAGGAGAAAATGGCAGGCGGCGTCCGTCCAGGAACAGGAGAGGTAAGTGTTTTTATTTTTATTTTATAAAAAATGTGGCTGCTGGGGGCATTATGGGGGCTAATAGGAGGCATATAAGGGCTAATTGGAGCCATATGGGGGCATTTGGAGGCATATTTGGGGGCTAATAGCAGGCATATGGGGGCTATTTGGGGGCTAATTGGAGGCATATATGGGGGCTAATTGGAGGCATATTTGGGGCTAATTGTAGGCATATTTGGGGCTAATTGGAGGCATATTTGGGGCTAATTGGAGGCATATTTGGGGCTAATAGGAGGCATATGGGGCTAATAGGAGGCATATGGGGCTGATAGGAGGCATATGGGGGCTAATTGGAGGCATATGGGGGCTAATTGGAGGCATATGGGGGCTAATTGGAGGCATATGGGGGCCTATGGGGCTAATAGGAGGCATATGGGGGCTAATTGGAGGCATATGGGGGCTAATTGGAGGCATATGGGGGCATATGGGGCTAATTGGAGGCATATGGGGCTAATAGGAGGCATATGGGGGCTAATAGGAGGCATATGGGGGCTAATAGGAGGCATATGGGGGCTAATAGGAGGCATATGGGGGCTAATAGGAGGCAAATGGGGGCATATGGGGCTAATAGGAGGCATATGGGGTAATAGGAGGCATATGGGGGCTGATAGGAGGCATATGGGGGCTAATTGGAGGCATATGGGGGCTAATTGGAGGCATATGGGGGCTAATTGGAGGCATATGGGGGCATATGGGGCTAATAGGAGGCATATGGGGTAATAGGAGGCATATGGGGGCTGATAGGAGGCATATGGGGCTGATAGGAGGCATATGGGGGCTGATAGGAGGCATATGGGGGCTAATAGGAGGCATATGGGGGCTAATAGGAGGCATATGGGGGCTAATAGGAGGCATATGGGGGCTAATAGGAGGCATATGGGGGCTAATTGGAGGCATTTCGGGGCTAATTGGAGGCATATGGGGGCATATGGGGCTAATAGGAGGCATATGGGGGCTAATAGGAGGCATATGGGGGCTAATAGGAGGCATATGGGGGCTAATAGGAGGCATATGGGGGCTAATAGGAGGCATATGGGGGCTAATAGGAGGCATATGGGGGCTAATAGGAGGCATATGGGGGCTAATTGGAGGCATATGGGGGCTAATAGGAGGCATATGGGGGCTAATAGGAGGCATATGGGGGCTAATAGGAGGCATATGGGGGCTAATAGGAGGCATATGGGGGCTAATTGGAGGCATATGGGGGCTAATAAGAGGCATAATGGGGGCTAATGAGGCATAAGGGCTGATATGGGGGCTAATGAGGCATAAGGGCTGATATGGGAGCTAATGAGGCATAAGGGCTGATATGGGGGCTGATATGAGAGGCATAATGAGGGCTAATGAGAGGCATAATGTGTCATCCACAGATGCCCCCATAACAGTGTGTCTTCCACAGATCCACCATAACAGTGTGCCTGTGCACTGACGAGAGACAGAAAGAAGGGGAAAGAATACGTGGATGCAAGCAGAGGACGGCACAGCAGACGACTGAGTAGCTTCTTTTGTAAGTAAATTGCTTTATTATAACTGTATCCCTGCATATCGCAATTCACTCGTATTTTGTAATCTTATTGATATATACTTATTTTGTTTGTGCCCCCCCATTTTTGACTGTGGTATCTTTGTGCCCCCCCTATATATTGTTCCTAGAGTCGCCACTGCATGAGGCCTAAGTCAATGGTGCCGGACAGGAAAAAAACACTTACGATAGTGTTACGGTTTGTTCATTTTCGATGTACCACAACCGCATCCAAACGGAACGGATGTAACCGGTTGTATTAAATCAAACTGGAGCGTTTTCCTCTGGTTTTGAGATCCTCTGCCGGATCTCAAAAACCGAAAGAAAATCACAGATGTCAAAGTAGCCTAAGGCTTCATGCACATGGCCGTTGCCCGGCCGTGGCCGTATTGTGGCCCGCAAACCGCGGGTCCGCAATATGCGGGCACCGACCGCGTGCTCCCCGCATCACGGATGCGGACCCATTCACTTGAATGGGTCCGCAATCCAGAGCTGCGGTGCGGAACGGAGGCACGGAACCCCACGGAAGCACTACGGAGTGCTTCCGTGGTGTTTCTGCCCCCGCCTCCACACTGCAAAAAAAATAGAACATGTTATATTTTTTTTTTGGTGCGGACAGATCACGGACCCATTCAAGTTGAATGGGTCTCTATCCGTCCCGGCTGCCGCATGGACGTTGCGGCCCCCAATGCAGGCATTTGCGGTCCCCCAATGCACGGAACGGCCGCACAACGGCCGTGTGCATGAGACCTAAATCAAATGTTCCCCACGATGCACTTCTCTGTTTCCAGAAATAGAGTTTTCCTTGTACAATGCAACCACAGGATGGACACCAACCTCAGACTATGCTCTGCGCCTTTTAACAGGTTTCCGTACACACAGTTAGGCCTCTTTCACACGACCGTATGACTTTTTCTGTGTTTTGTGGTCCGTTTTTCACAGATCCGTTGTTCCGTTTTTTGTTTCCGTTGTGTTTCCGTTTCTGTTCGGTTTTTCCGTTCCGCTTTTCCGTATGGCATATACAGTATACAGTAATTACATAGAAAAATTTGGGCTGGGCATAACATTTTCAATAGATGGTTCCCCAAAAACGGAACGGATGCATTTCCGTATTTGTTCAGGTTTTTTTGCGAACACATTGACTTGAATAAAGCCACGGAATGTGATTTGCGGGCAATAATAGGACATGTTCTATCTTTCAATGGAATGGAAAGATGGAAATACGGAAACAGAATGCATACGGAGTACATTCAATTTTTTTGGCGGAACCATTGAAATGAATGGTTCAGTATACGGAATGCAAAAAATAACCCGTAAACGGACAAAAAGTAGGCATGTCTCGAGTCTGCATTGTTCAACCCCTTAAGTACCGGGCCCAATTTTTGGCTTTGCATTTTAGTTTTTATCTCCCCACGTTCCAATAACAATAACTTTTTAAATTTTCTATTCATATAGCCATAATAGGGCTTATTTTTTCCGGGACAAGTTGTATTTTTTAAGGGCACCATTTAATTTTCCATGTCTATTATTTGAAAATAGGAAAAAAAAAATTGCGGGGTTAAGGGTACTTTCGCAATTTCGACAGAGGATTCCGGCAGGCAGTTCCATCGCCGGAACTGCCTGCCCAATCCGTTAAAACGTATGCAAACTGATGGCATTTGTCAGACGGATCAGGAGAATGTTTGTGTGCAGCCTAGAAAGTGTTTTCAGACAGCTTATCTCCACAGGGCTTCTACTCACACCTCTCCTTAACACTGGAATGCTTTTCAAGTGTATAAAGTTATTTTTCTTTTGCCTTGCTCTGACTGGTACCTAATTCAGGGCTGGCTTATTCTCAGCTCTTGCACTTAGCATGTGCTCTCATCAGTGTCTAGGCTCTGTCTATCCACTACACTGACCCCCTCCTCGCTATAAAGAGAGGGGGACAACAGCCCCATCTAGTGGCAGGTGTAGATACAGCCTATTAATTCCTTGTTCAGCACAAATACATCAAATGCATATGTTACATTAAAACACAGATTTAAACCCTTTTGCAGTGTACCACTACCATAGTCAGGGGACGTTTCCTATCTAATCCTATCATGTGCGATACTGTCTGCTGACCTGCTATAATTAAACCTATCATGTGTGATA
This sequence comes from Bufo gargarizans, assembly GCF_014858855.1. Classification (NCBI taxonomy): domain Eukaryota; kingdom Metazoa; phylum Chordata; class Amphibia; order Anura; family Bufonidae; genus Bufo; species Bufo gargarizans. Next base: position 706,702,016 of record NC_058081.1, read on the forward strand.
CTGTCTGACAAGCTGGAGTATCTAAGCCAACCTGTTGTAATGACTGATGAGCTGATAGATACACGTGTGATACTGTCTGCTTAGTGGTTATATTTAAGCTCATTGCATGGTGCTGTCCGCTGATTTGCTGTATCTAAGCCTATGATGGGTGATACGTTCACTGAGTTAGTGTGAGTGCTTGTAATGGATGGTGTGGTCCCTGCCCCTCAGCCCCGGCTCCACAGCGCCCCCCTCATTCATGTCAGCTTAGTGGATATATCCTGGAGGCCGCAGCTCATCACTTCAATGGTGGCAGGCGCAGGCCCTCAGTAGATTGCTTCTCTTTGTCCAGGAGAGCGGGAGTTAGGAGGACACTGCTGTATGGAAAGGCTTGGAAGGAGATCAAGCTTCGCTCGGTGCCTTTCATCAGCTTCGTTCTCACACGATGACATTTTTTTGGTGTTTTCTTAATGTACAATTGGAGAACAAATCTGTTTCTGCCGCCTGAAGGAGCAAAGGATCGTCAGCGGCTCTGAAGGATGTAACGTGGCCACGCGAAGATTAGAGAGCGGCAGAGTAGAGGAGCACGCAGAACCCCGACCACCGAAATCTGCTCCACCAGATAAAGGAAGGCACGCTGCATGACTCCAGTCACATGATCTCATTTGCATATATTTATTTTTTTAAGTAGTCATTTTTAACTGAAATTCCAGCCATCATAGCCGAGCACAATGAGATTCAAGGATACCATGCAATGTTAAACTGGTGAGCCAGGGGCCCACCAGTAGAAGTGACTCTGGGAGCCCACCATATAATTTCATGCAAATATTGACACTGAGGTTTTATATCTTCAGGATACAGCTCTCCAAGCAGGGGCGAACTGACCATAGACCCTACATGGAAATTTCCAAGTGGGCCGATGCCCAGGGGACCGCCCGAGCCATCTGCATGGCTGCCAAATAAAGGTAAGACAGCACTACATACAGAGGCATCTCAGAAGGACCATTTGGTGGCGGTGCCTGCAGTGGTAGGTTCCAGCCTCCGGACTCCCAATAGCAGAAAAGTAGAAGAAACTGCGGCACTCCGAGTCTTCATTAAGTTTCCGTGTTTATTTTTCACCAAACAAGCTTGTTTGGTGAAAAATAAACATGGAAACTTTCTGAAGACTTGGCGTGCCGCAGTTTCTTCTACTAATCGGATGGTCTCAGCATTATTAATGCTAGGAGCATCTTGTACTTATGCACCTGGCGAACGGCCGCAGGACCTGAACTCAACTGTATCACCTTCTTCAAGGTAGTGATACAGTTGAATAGTGTGGTGAAGGTGGCAGTACTTTGTGCTGCACTGCGGTAACTGGTTCTGTTGGGGCGGTATTTTGTGCTGCACTACAGTGTTGTAGGCTCTGCCTACTTGTGTTGCCCCACATTCTGTCAATTTGGACCCACCTACAACATGGAGCCACTTTTACTTTTTTTTCAGGGCCACTTTAAAGGGGTATTCCCATCTTCATGATCAGGTTTCAAATGTTTACACTGATCCCATACTTCATTTTTCTAAATTGCTTCTATTATTTATAATGCACCCATTTAGCTAAATTGCCTTCCCACCGATCCATTGTTTACACTTGGCAACCCATAGATACGGCCACCGCTCCAGGGCCGCATCTCTGTGCCGCGCTTGCGCAGACCGCACTTACTTTTCACCCAGGCAGCCGATCATTCCCACGAGAGCGCGCACGTCTGCTACAGAGCCACGCATGCGCTCCCCATCTTTCTTCAGGGGAGAGAATTGAGGAAAATTAGCGGAGGAGCAGGGGCTTCGTGATCTATTGGCAGCTCCCAGCGCAGCCCTGATGTCCTCTGTGAGTGGTGAAGAGATCGGGGGTGCGCTGCTGTTTATAACTATGAGCTTTGTATCGGGTGAGGGCAGCTGGCTGCTGAGCCGGAGAGGCGGGGGAGGGTAGTGCAGAGAGGAGATCCCGGGGAGAGAAGTCCTGCTGCTGCCGCTGCTGCCACAGTCCAGGATTTTGACCCTGAAACACAGGTGTCAGTGACAAACAATCATGATAATGGGCAGGAGAGGCTGTGAGTAATGGACTGTTTATATTTATGAGGTCTCCGTACAGATAGCGAACTCAGTCAATGCAGCAAGAACCCCCCCCCCCCCCATAAGGATTATAAAAGTGCAGTTTAACCCCTTAAAGGGTTTCTACCACCTCATTTGGACCTGCTAGTGTCTGCTCTACCTAACCATGCTATTCTAAGACCTCAGTATTGCGCCCCGCTCATCCGTCAAGCCCGCCCATCTCCTTTAGATTGCCAGCCTCCATCTCATTCATTAGCCGAATTCTCGCGCCTGCGTCTGTATTCAGTGCAGGCGCAGTGACTGTCTGAACGCTCCCTGCGCCGACATCTCCACTGCGCCGATTACGTCCGAGTGCTCCGAGGAACAGACGGCGCAGACGCAGTGGAGATGTCGGCGCAGGGAGCATTCAGACAGTCACTGCGCCTGCGCTGAATACAGACGCACACGGCGCAGGCGCGAGAATTCGGCGAATGAATGAGATGGAGGCTGGCAATCTAAAGGAGATGGGCGGGCTTGACGGACGAGCGGGGCGGAATACAGGGTGAGTAGACGGAGCCTCTAGGTGCTGAAAAGACGCCCCCATAGCACCCAGAGGCTCAATTGCATAGCAATAAAAGTAGTTTTTTTTGTGTAACGGCTGCACACAAAGGTCTTAGAATAGCATGGTTAGGTAGAGCAGACATAGGTCCAAATGAGGTGGTAGAAACCCTTTAACCACCGACACGCCAGTGAAGACTAGAACCAGTAATAATTAATCGGGCCAAACAGTGCGGCTATAGGCTGAACGCTGTGTATAGGGGAGGCCGCAGGATCCTCGCCATGGGATCCAACTACAGATTAGGGGATTGCATTCTAAGCAATTTCCTTGTATAATAAGGGTGGAGGAGTAATAGCAGAGCAGCTGGCAGAGCCGTCCTGCCGGCCATTTACAGAATACAGGCTGCCCTAAACAGCACTCGCTAGACGGTGAAGGGCACAATGATGCCACCCGGTTCTGTGCTGGTATTATTCCTGCGTGTAAAGGGGCCACTCTGATAATAATGTTCTATGAGGCAACTACTCAGAAACAGTTTTTTTTTTTTTTTTTTTTGGGTTGGGGGGGGGGGGGGGCATTTTTTTGAGTCCATGCCATTTTTTTCAAGCCTTTTCCCATAAACTTTCCTACTGGAATAAAATGACTAAAAGAAAAGTATAAAAAAAAATGTGAACAAAAACTGCGGCAACAATAAGCGGCTGTTCAGCCACAGTACTAATGGTGAAGGAAATAGACGGAATTAGCAGAGATGTGTATGTGGCGGTTTAGAATCAATGCATGTGAAAGATAGAATCAGATGTAGCAGAGCTGAATAAGCGGCTGTTCAGCCACAGTACTAATGGTGAAGGAAATAGACGGAATTAGCAGAGATGTGTATGTGGCGGTTTAGAATCAATGCATGTGAAAGATAGAATCAGATGTAGCAGAGCTGAATAAGCGGCTGTTCAGCCACAGTACTAATGGTGAAGGAAATAGACGGAATTAGCAGAGATGTGTATGTGGAGGTTTAGAATCAATGCATGTGAAAGATAGAATCAGATGTAGCAGAGCTGAATAAGCGCTGTTCAGCCACAGTACTAATGGTGAAGGAAATAGACGGATTTAGCAGAGATGTGTATGTGGCGGTTTAGAATCAATGCTGGTGAAAGAGACACAGATGAAGCAGAGCTGTATATGTCGCAGGTCAGCATCAATGCTGGTGAAAGAGAAACAGATGTAGCAGAGCTGAATATGCGGGTGTTCTGACACAGTGCTGTTTGAAGAGAGAAACAGATGTAGTAGAGCTGAATATGCGACTGTTCTGATGCAGTGCTGGTTGAATAGAAAAACATATGTAGCAGAGCTGTATATGTGGAAGGTCAGCATCAATGCTGGTGAAAGAGAAACAGATGTAGTAGAGCTGAATATGCGGCTGTTCTGATACAGTGCTGTTTGAAGAGAGAAACAGATGTAGCAGAGCTGAATATGCGGCTGTTCTGACACAGTGCTGGTTGAAGAGATAAACAGACAGATGTAGCAGAGCTGTATATGAAGCTTTTCAGACACTGGAGAAGACACATGTAGCTGAGCTGTATATGCATCTATAAAGATACATAGTGTGAGGTTTATACACAACTGGAGCACAGCTGTAATGGAAACAAATCTGCATCAGTGCTGGTGGGTGGGGGTTGGTCAAGCTTTTGGGCTAATGTATAATATGGAATTATAGTTTTTGATGCACAGAATGGGTTTGTAAAAGATCAGACAGATATTTTATGTGTAAAACTGTACACTGAGCTCACTTCACATGGCTCTCTGAGTGACCATTCCCCTCAGACACTGCAGACTGATGAGTCATACTATTCACATGAACGAGCACGCAGGACTCAGCTCTCAGTGTGATGTCATAAGGAGGCGTGGCCGCCTTCACTCTAGCTGCCTAAGCCCGCCCAGCCTTATCTGCAGAAAAGCAGGAAGTTACCAGCTAGCTGGCAGCAATTGAGAATGAAGTAGCAAGATGGGAATACCCCTTTAAGTTCTCTGTCCGCCCCTGTCTCCAAGAACTTTAGCTTTTTAATTTCTTCTTTGGCATAGCTGCAGGAACCGTGTAGTTTGACCAAGTAATGGGACCAAGCTGTATGTATAGCTATAGTAACAGAACCAAGCTGTATGTACAGTCAGGTCTACAAATATTGGGATATTGACACAATTCTAACATTTTTGGCTCTATACACCACCACAATGGATTTGAAATGAAACAAACAAGATGTGCTTTACCTGCAGACTGTCAGCTTTAATTTGAGGGCATTTACATCCAAATCAGGTGAACGGTGCAGGAATTACAGCAGTTTGCATATGTGCCTCCACTTGTTAAGGGACCAAAAGTAATGGGACAATTGGCTTCTCAGCTGTTCCATGGCCAGGTGTGTGTTATTCCCTCATTATCCCAATTACAATGAGCAGATAAAAGGTCCAGAGTTCATTTCCAGTCTGCTATTTGCATGTGGAATCTGTTGCTGTCAACTCTTAAGATGAGATCCAAAGAGCTGTCACTATCAGTGAAGCAAGCCATCATTAGGCTGAAAAAACACAACAAACCCATCAGAGAGATAGCAAAAACATTAGGTGTGGCCAAAACAACTGTTTGGAACATTCTTAAAAAGAAGGAATGCACTGGTGAGCTCAGCAACACCAAAAGACCCGGAAGACCACGGAAAACAACTGTGGTGGATGACCGAATAATTCTTTCCCTGGTGAAGAAAACGCCCTTCACAACAGTTGGCCAGATCAAGAACCCTCTCCAGGAGGTAGGTGCATCTGTGTCAAAGTCAACAATCAAGAGAAGACTTCACCAGAGTGAATACAGAGGGTTCACCACAAGATGTAAACCATTGGTAAGCCTCAAAAACAGGAAGGCCAGATTAGAGTTTGCCAAACGACATCTAAAAAAGCCTTCACAGTTCTGGAACAACATCTAATGGACAAATGAGACCAAGATCAACTTGTACCAGAGTGTCACAACCAGACAGCTGAGAAGCTCTGACAGAGGCCTTTCAGAACCTCCCCCTTGAGTTTCTGTGTTGTGGTATTCAGCTCCTCCTCTCGTTAGCCTCTCTCAGCTGTCATGTGTTGGACTAATTGCTTCCCTTTAAATTCTTCCACAGAAGGCTTTTCTGGGCGGCTTATACTACTTCCTGGAGTGTGTGCGCACGCTGACTCTGTCCTCCTGTTTGCTTCAAAGCTAAGTGTTGTACCTTTATCTGTTATTTTCTGTTTGCTGGATCCCAGGTGACCCTGACTCCCTCCGTATCTTGTGTAGGGAGCCGGTGGTCGTGTCCCCTCACTATTGTAGGGTGCTCAGGGCTTTATAGTCAAGGTTCGTGGATATGCAAACCTCCACCATTCGGATCTTTGCATAGGCTGAGCAGCCAGGGAAAGTGCCAGGTCTTCTGCAGGGGTCTCACTTGGTTCCTTAGTTTTTGGATCCAGCGAGTCGTTTATACATGTTGCTTTGCCTTGTTTCCTGTACACCGTCCGTGACATTATAAGCCGCCATAACCGTCTCAAGCATGGATCCGGTTTCACTTTTGGCTGAACGCTTCCAGGGTCTTTCATTGGAGGTAGCTGATCTCCGTAAGACTTTTTCTCAGCTTCAAGTGACCGGTTCAGCTTGCATTCATAGAGTTTGTTCTGAGCCTAAGATCTCGCTCCCGGATACGTTCTCCGGGGGTAGTGAGAATTTTGTGCGTTTTAGAGAGGCTTGCAAACTCCATTTTCGCCTTCTTCCCCACTCCTCTGGTGATGAGGAACGGAGGGTGGGGATCATTATATCGCTGCTCAGAGGTAACGCTCAGTCCTGGGCCTTTTCGCTGCCGGAGGGGGCACGGCCTCTCCGTTTAGTGGATGAATTCTTTTTAGCCCTGGGTCAGATATATGATGATCCGGATCGTATTGCTCTGGCTGAGTCTAAACTACGTCTATTATGCCAGGGTAAACAATCCGCAGAAATATACTGCTCAGAATTTCGGAGATGGGCAGCTGATACTGGTTGGAATGATGCTGCGCTCCGAAGTCAATTTTGCCATGGTCTTTCAGAGGGATTGAAAGATGCATTTGCCTTTCATGAGAGGCCTATTTCCTTGGACTCTGCTATGTCTCAGGCCGTTCGTATTGACAGGCGTCTTAGAGAGAGAGGAGAGATGTCCCCTTCCTGTCATACTCAGTCCCAGGACAGTGCAGCGGTCCTGTTCTGTGCGCAGGGGTCTCAGTCGCTGTCAGCCCCTTCTGAGCAGGAGCCCATGCAGCTGGGGTTGATTGCTTCTGACAATAGAAGATTCAGCTCGCATGGGAGGGTTTGTTTTTGTTGTGGAGGTATAAATCATTTGGCAAATATTTGTCCCTCTAGGAGATTCAGGCAGTTTTCTGGGAGTAATAAAGAAACAAACAGGAAAAAATCTTTTAAAAATGTTACTATTGGCAGGGTTGAGGCGGAAATTGAAGGTTTTCCATTTGCTTGTAGTTCCAGTTTTGTCCTGCTGGCTAGGGTGGCGCTAGAGAGCAAGAACATTTTTTGTGAGATTTTTGTGGATAGTGGAGCAGCGGTTAATCTCATTGATAATCAATTTGCGATAACTCATGGTTTCCAGGTGCGCACTTTGGGAAAGGATATTCCTGTTTTTGCTATCGATTCCGCTCCACTTTCTCAAAAATCATTAAAGGGCATAGTTCACAATATCCGTTTAATTGTGAGTGATGCTCATGTTGAGGATGTGTCATGTTTCGTCCTTAGCGGTTTACCTACCCCTCTGGTGTTGGGTCTGCCCTGGCTCACTAAACATAACCCCACCATTGATTGGCAAGCGAGGCAAATAAATGGTTGGAGTGACTTTTGCAGAGAGAATTGCCTCATGACATCTGTTTCTGAGGTTGCTACTAAGACTGTACCATCTTTTCTCTCTGAATTTTCGGATGTCTTCTCTGAGAGTGGAGTTCAGGATTTGCCCCCGCACAGGGAGTACGATTGCCCTATTAATCTCATCCCAGACGCCAAGCTGCCTAAATCTCGTTTATACAATCTTTCCCAACCTGAGAGGATCGCTATGCGTGCTTATATCTCTGAGAGTCTGAGAAAGGGACACATACGACCCTCGACGTCACCTGTTGCCGCTGGTTTTTTCTTTGTTAAGAAAAAAGATGGTTCTTTAAGACCTTGTCTGGATTTCAGGGAGCTGAACAATATCACAATTCGTGACCCTTATCCGCTTCCTCTAATCCCGGACCTATTTAACCAGGTTGTTGGGGCTAAAGTCTTTTCCAAATTAGATCTAAGAGGGGCATACAACCTGGTCAGGGTCAGAAAAGGAGACGAATGGAAGACGGCCTTCAATACCCCTGAGGGCCATTTTGAAAATTTGGTTATGCCTTTTGGTTTGATGAATGCCCCAGCCGTTTTTCAGCATTTCGTGAACAGCATTTTTTATCATTTGATGAGAAAATTTGTATTGGTGTATTTGGATGACATTTTGATTTTTTCTCCCGATTTTAAAACTCATAAGGAACATTTACGTCAGGTCTTGCTCATCCTGCGGGAGAATAAATTATATGCGAAACTGGAAAAATGTGGGTTTGCGGTTCCAGAAATTCAATTTCTGGGGTTTCTTCTCTCCGCTTCTGGTTTTCGCATGGACCCCGAGAAGGTCCGCGCTGTGCTTGAGTGGGAGCTTCCTGAGAATCAAAAGGCGCTGATGCGTTTTTTGGGCTTTGCCAATTATTACAGGAAGTTCATTTTGAATTATTCTTCTATTGTTAAACCACTCACTGATATGACCAGAAAGGGGGTAGATTTTTCTTCTTGGTCAGTAGAGGCGCGTAAGGCTTTTTCTGATATCAAGGAGAGTTTTGCTTCCGCTCCCATCTTGGTGCAACCTGATGTTTCTTTACCCTTCATAGTTGAGGTTGATGCTTCTGAGGTGGGTATGGGGGCGGTCATGTCTCAGGGTTCCTCTCCTGCCAATTGGCGACCGTGTGCCTTTTTCTCAAGAAAACTCTCCTCCGCAGAGAGAAATTACGATGTGGGAGATAGGGAATTGTTGGCCATCAAGCTGGCTTTTGAGGAATGGCGCCATTGGCTAGAGGGAGCCAGACACCCTATTACCGTATTTACTGACCATAAAAATCTGGCCTACTTGGAGTCAGCCAAGCGTCTGAACCCGAGACAGGCCAGATGGTCGTTGTTCTTTTCTAGGTTTAATTTTGTTGTCACGTTCCGCCCTGGAGTTAAGAATGTGAAGGCAGATGCCCTGTCACGTTGTTTTCCGGGAGGCGGGAATTTTGAAGACCCGGGTCCCATTTTGGCTGAAGGTGTGGTGGTCTCTGCTCTTTTTCCTGAATTGGAGGCAGAGGTGCAGGCAGCCCAGTCAGAGGCTCCTGATCTTTGTCCTCCTGGGAGGTTGTTTGTGCCTCTCGCTTTAAGACACAAGATTTTTAAAGAACACCACGATACGGTCCTTGCTGGGCACCCGGGGGTAAGAGCCACACTGGATCTCATCGCTCGGAGATTCTGGTGGCCTGCGCTTCGTAAGTCGGTTGAGGGTTTTGTGGCAGCCTGCGAGACTTGCGCTCGTGCCAAAGTCCCTCATTCACGGCCATCAGGTCCTCTCCTTCCCTTACCCATTCCTTCCCGTCCTTGGACACATCTGTCCATGGACTTCATAACGGACCTGCCTCGTTCCTCGGGTAAGACTGTGATTCTGGTGGTGGTGGACCGTTTTAGCAAAATGGTGCATTTCATCCCTTTTCCTGGTTTGCCCAATGCTAAGACGCTGGCGCAGGCATTTGTTGATCACATTGTCAAATTGCACGGTATTCCTTCAGACATAGTCTCTGATAGGGGCACGCAGTTTGTTTCCAGATTCTGGAAGGCTTTCTGTTCTCGCTTGGGGGTTCGGTTGTCATTCTCTTCTGCTTTCCACCCGCAGTCGAATGGCCAGACAGAGCGCGTCAATCAGAATCTGGAGACATATCTGCGTTGTTTTGTGGCAGAGAATCAAGAGGATTGGTGTTCTTTTTTGTCCCTTGCTGAGTTTGCTTTAAATAACCGTCGTCAGGAGTCCTCTGATAAGTCACCATTTTTTGGTGCATATGGGTTTCATCCACAGTTTGGGACTTTCTCGGGAGAGGGGTCTTCTGGTTTACCTGATGAGGACAGATTCTCCTCGTCTTTGTCATCTATTTGGCAAAAGATTCAAGATAATCTAAAGAGCATGAGTGAGAGATATAAGCGTGTGGCTGATAAGAGACGTGTGCTTGGTCCGGACCTGAATGTTGGTGATCTGGTGTGGTTATCTACCAAGAATATCAAATTGAAGGTTCCCTCCTGGAAGTTGGGTCCTAGGTTTATTGGGCCTTACAAAATCCTGTCTGTCATCAATCCTGTTGCATACCGTCTTGATCTTCCTCAGACTTGGAAGATCCATAATGTTTTTCATAAGTCCTTATTGAAACCTTATGTTCAACCCATTGTACCCTCGCCTTTGCCTCCTCCTCCGATTATGGTTGATGGGAATCTTGAATTTCAGGTCTCTAGGATTGTGGATTCTCGTCTTGTCCGCGGTTCTCTTCGGTACCTTGTTCAGTGGGAGGGTTATGGTCCTGAGGAGAGGATGTGGGTCCCAGTGACGGACATTAAGGCCTCTCGTCTCATCAGGGCTTTCCATAGGTCCCATCCTGAGAAGGTGGGTTCTGAGTGTCCGGAGTCCACTCGTAGAGGGAGGGGTACTGTCACAACCAGACAGCTGAGAAGCTCTGACAGAGGCCTTTCAGAACCTCCTCCTTGAGTTTCTGTGTTGTGGTATTCAGCTCCTCCTCTCGTTAGCCTCTCTCAGCTGTCATGTGTTGGACTAATTGCTTCCCTTTAAATTCTTCCCCAGAAGGCTTTTCTGGGCGGCTTATACTACTTCCTGGAGTGTGTGTGCACGCTGACTCTGTCCTCCTGTTTGCTTCAAAGCTAAGTGTTGTACCTTTATCTGTTATTTTCTGTTTGCTGGATCCCAGGTGACCCTGACTCCCTCCGTATCTTGTGTAGGGAGCCGGTGGTCGTGTCCCCTCACTACTGTAGGGTGCTCAGGGCTTTATAGTCAAGGTTCGTGGATATGCAAACCTCCACCATTCGGATCTTTGCATAGGCTGAGCAGCCAGGGAAAGTGCCAGGTCTTCTGCAGGGGTCTCACTTGGTTCCTTAGTTTTTGGATCCAGCGAGTCGTTTATACATGTTGCTTTGCCTTGTTTCCTGTACACCGTCCGTGACACAGAGTGATGGGAAGAGAAGAGTATGGAGACGGAAAGGAACTGCTCATGATCCTAAGCATACCACCTCATCAGTGAAGCATGGTGGTGGTAGTGTCATGGCGTGGGCATGTATGGCTGCCAATGGAACTGCTTCTCTTGTATTTATTGATGATGTGACTGCTGACAAAAGCAGCAGGATGAATTCTGAAGTGTTTCGGGCAATATTATCTGCTCATATTCAGCCAAATGCTTCAGAACTCATTGGACGGCGCTTCACAGTGCAGATGGACAATGACCCAAAGCATACGGCAAAAGCAACCAAAGAGTTTTTTAAGGGAAAGAAGTGGAATGTTATGCAATGGCCAAGTCAATCACCGGACCTGAATCCGATTGAGCTGCATTTCACTTGCTGAAGACAAAACTGAGGGGAAAATGCCCCAAGAACAAGCAGGAACTGGAGACAGTTGCAGTAGAGGCCTGGCAGAGCATCACCAGGGATGGAACCCAGCGTCTGGTGATGTCTATGCGTTCCAGACTTCAGGCTGTAATTGACTGCAAAGGATTTGCAACCAAGTATTAAAAAGTGAAAGTTTGATTTATAATTATTATTCTGTCGTATTACTTTTGGTCCCTTAACAAGTGGGAGGCACATATGCAAACTGTTGTAATTCCTGCACCGTTCACCTGATTTGGATGTAAATACCCTCAAATTACAGCTGACAGTCTGCAGGTAAAGCACATCTTGTTTGTTTCATTTCAAATCCATTGTGGTGGTGTATAGAGCCGAAAATGTTAGAATTGTGTCTATGTCCCAATATTTATGGACCTGACTGTATAGACATAGTAACAGAACCAAGCTTTATGCATATATACAGTAGTGGAAGCAAACTATGTGCATAGATACAGTAACAGAATCAGTGTATAGATAAAGTTACAGAGCCAAGCTGTGTACATAGATGCAATTACAGAACCAAGCTGCATGCATATTTATAGTAGTGGAACCAAACAGTGTGCATAAATACAGTAATAAAACCAAACTATGTGCATAGATACAGTAACAGACCCAAGTTGTGTGATTAGATACAATTATAGAAACAAGCTGTGTACATAGATATAATTACAGAAATAATCTCAATGCATAGATATGATGACAGAGCCAAGCTGTATATAGATACAGTAACAGAACCAAACTGTATGCATATATATATAGTGTAGTGGAACCAAACTGTATGCATATATATAGTAGTGGAACCAAACTGTGTGAATAGATACAATTACAGAAACAAGCTCAATAAATAGATACAGTAACAGAACCAATCTGTGTGTACAGATACAGTAATGCAGGCGGCTTTACACTTACCTCTACACAAGCAGCCAGCCTCTTACACACTTACCTCTACACAAGCAGCCAGCCTCTTACACACTTACCTCTACACAAGCAGCCAGCCTCTTACACACTTACCTCTACACATGCAGCCAGCCTCTTACACACTTACCTCTACACAAGCAGCCAGCCTCTTACACACTTACCTCTACACATGCAGCCAGCCTCTTACACACTTTCCTCTACACAAGCAGCCAGCCTCTTACACACTTACCTCTACACATGCAGCCAGCCTCTAACACACTTACCTCTACACATGCAGCCAGCCTCTTACACACTTACCTCTACACATGCAGCCAGCCTCTTACACACTTACCTCTACACATGCAGCCAGCCTCTAACACACTTACCTCTACACATGCAGCCAGCCTCTTACACACTTACCTCTACACATGCAGCCAGCCTCTAGCACACTTACCTCTACACATGCAGCCAGCCTCTTACACACTTACCTCTACACATGCAGCCAGCCTCTAACACACTTACCTCTACACATGCAGCCAGCCTCTTACACACTTACCTCTACACATGCAGCCAGCCTCTTACACACTTACCTCTACACAAGCAGACAGCCTCTTACACACTTACCTCTACACATGCAGCCAGCCTCTAACACACTTACCTCTACACAAGCAGCCAACCTCTTACACACTTACCTCTACACATGCAGCCAGCCTCTTACACACTTACCTCTACACACACACACTTACCTCTACACAAGCAGCCAGCCTCTTACACACTTGCCTCTACACATGCAGCCAGCCTCTAACACACTTACCTCTACACATGCAGCCAGCCTCTTACACACTTACCTCTACACATGCAGCCAGCCTCTTACACACTTACCTCTACACAAGCAGACAGCCTCTTACACACTTACCTCTACACATGCAGCCAGCCTCTAACACACTTACCTCTACACATGCAGCCAGCCTCTTACACACTTACCTCTACACATGCAGCCAGCCTCTTACACACTTACCTCTACACATGCAGCCAGCATATTACACACTTACCTCTATACAAGCAGCCAGCCTCTTACACACTTACCTCTACACATGCAGCCAGCCTCTTACACACTTACCTCTACACAAGCAGCCAGCCTCTTACACACTTACCTCTACACAAGCAGCCAGCCTCTTACACACTTACCTCTACACATGCAGCCAGCCTCTTACACACTTACCTCTACACATGCAGCCAGCTTCTTATACACTTACCTCTACACAAGCAGCCAGCCTCTAACACACTTACCTCTACACATGCAGCCAGCCTCTAACACACTTACCTCTACACAAGCAGCCAGCCTCTAACACACTTACCTCTACACATGCAGCCAGCCTCTAACACACTTACCTCAGTCTACACCTGCAGACACTCTTTTACACATGCACACATTGACATATACAAGCACCATGGTTGCCAACTGTCCCGAATTTGCCGGGGTCGTCTCCGATTTACAGAGAAAGTCCCTAAAAATTTGCTCTGTCTTGGTCCGAAAATGGGCTGAGGTACTAAAACCCTGCCCATAAGTGGGTGTTTCCAGGCAGGTGTTCCTGGTGGCAAGGCTTATATGCGCCAATTTTACCAACTGAAATGTGGGTAAGTATGAAACACTGCACTCCACATATATCCATTACCTACTTCATATGCTGGCTGCAGATTCCAGTTGTGACCCCAGGCCTCCAGCCAGACTCGGACCTCTTATAGCAGCGGGCTCCAGAGTGACACAGTAGTCCTTCCTTGTGAATAACATTGATGATTCTCTGGAAGATAGCTTGTCAGTACTTTCGATTGACAGGTGTTCCTCTAGTCAGGACTACCATTTCTATCTTTGCAGATGACACTAAACTGTGTAGAACTGTACGGTCTATGGAAGATGTCCACACACTACAAGCTGACTTGGACACTCTGAGTGATTGGGCATCAACTTGGCAAATAAGGTTCAATGTGGATAAATGTAAAGTTCTGCATCTTGGTAGTAATAATCTCTGTGCTTCATATGTCCTAGGGGATGTAACACTGGGAGAGTCACTTATAGAGAAGGACTTGGGTGTCCTTGTAGATGGTAGATTAAATAACAGCACAATGTCAATCAGCTGCTTCTAAGGCCACCAGGATACTGTCATGTATTAAACGAGGCATGGACTCGTGGGGCAGGGATGTCATACTACCACTTTACAAAGCGTTGGTGCGGCCTCATCTGGAATATGCAGCTTAGTTCTGGGCACCAGTCCATAGAAAGGATGCACTGCAGCTGGAAAAAGTACAGAGGAGAGCGACTAAACTGATCAATGGCAACTATGTAACTATATAATTTAGCATACAGATGGTAACTACTAGGGATGAGCGAACCCGTGAAAGTTCGGATTCACCGGGTTCGGCCAATCTTCAGAAGACATTAAAGTCAATGGGGACCCGAACTTCACTTTATTATGTTCCATTATAATATGGTTATAATGGAAAATAATAGCATTCTTAAGACAGAATGCTAAATAAAATGGCCATGGAGGGGTTAAAAATAATGAAAAAAACTCGCCTCATCCACTTGATCACGCAGGTCTTCTTTAGGACCTGTGAAAAGACCTGCGATGACGTCACCACGTGCTGAATGAAGATAGAAGATTCAGCAGGACCTGCAGTGATGTCAACGCGCTCACTGCGTGGTGAGCGCGGTGATGTCATCGCAGGTGCTGAAGAAAATGCAGGTGCTGTAAAATTGACAATACGTCTCCATTCTTTGCTTTACCGTCACAGACAGGTCAGAGCGCTTCATACAGATGACTAAGGAGAAATACTCACAGCTCCTGTACATTAAAGGGTTATCCCATCTTAGACAATGGGGGAATATCGCTAGGATATGCCCCCATTGTCTGATAGGTGTGGGTCCCACCCCTGGGACCCGTACCTACAAGGAGAACGGAGCTGGGGAGAGTTGTGGCTGGAGGACCCCGGGTTTCCTGGGGTCTGTCCACCACCAGGCGCAGCTCCCCGCCTCTCCCATTGAAGTGAATAGTAGCGCACTGCACATGCGCGGCCACCGCTCCCATTAATTTCTATGGGGCTAATGGAAATAGCCGAGCCAGTGCTCGGCTTTTTTCGGCAGCTCCATAGAAATGAATGGAGGATGGCTGCGCATGTGCAGTGTGCCCTCGTCAACTTTCTCTGCTCTGTTCTCCTTGTAGGTGTGGGTCCCAGCGGTGGGACCCACACCTATCAGACAATGGGGGCATATCCTAGCGATATGCCCCCATTGTCTAAGATGGGATAACCCCTTTAAGTACAATGACTCACCAAACAATGTCAGGACTACAATGCAATGTCTTCCTGTCGGCTAGCTTCAGAGATAGCAGGCCACATGTATAGACTGGGGGGGGGGGGGATTTGTAAGTCAGTGAACCTGGAGTTGGACAACAAGTACAAAGTTAACAATACAAAGGGCAAGGCAGGAGCGAGGACAGGAACAAGGTAGAGTTCAGGATCAGGAACTAGACCAAGGTCAGTAGCCATGGACAGGATCAGGAGCAAGGAAAAGTGTGCACCTTAACAACTTGACAAACCATGGTAGGATCAGCCCCCTTTAAATAGGCTTCCGGACTGTCGTCATCCTCTTGCAATGGTGTAGAATGATGGGGCAACCAGAAGCCAGGTCATTAGACAAAGCATTAGACTGTCGGAAGACTGGACTTGTCCATCAGGAGGAGCTATGGCTACTCACCAGGACGCAGAGCTGGAACCAGGCAAGGTGATTGACAGGCCTAAATACAGAGGTTCAGCAGACAGTACCACACATAATAGGCTTAGATACAGTATCTCAGCAGCACAATGCCCTTGAACGAGGTTTTATATTTACAGTGCATTCAGAATGTCTTCAGAACCTTTCACTTTTTTAACATTTTGTTATGTTGCGGACTTTTGCTAAAATAAAAGAATTCTGCACTCAGTTCCCCATAATGAGAAAGTGAAAACGGAATAGTCTGCAATTCTGCATGGACAAAAGAATTCAGACCCTTTGCTATGACACTTAACATTTAGCTCTGCGGTCTCCCATTTCTCTTGATCATCTTTAGATGTTTCTACACCTTGGAGTCACCGGTGGTAAATTCAGTGGATTGGACACGATTTGGAAAGACACAGCCCTGTCTGCATAAGGTCTCAGAGCTGACAATGTATATCAGAGCAAAAACCAAGAACTGCCTGTAGAGCTCAGAGACAGGATTGTGTGGAGACACAGATCTGGAGAAGGGGACAAAACTATTTCAGCTCCACTGAAAATTTCCGAGAGCACAGTGGTCTCCATATTTCTTACATGGAAGAAGATTGGAACAACCAGGACTTTTACCTAGAGCTGACCACCCCACCAAACTAAGTAATCAGGGGAAAAGGGCCTCAGTAAGACCAAGAACCCAATAGTCACTCTGACTGAGCTCAGAAGATCCTGTGTGCAGATGGGAGAAACTTCCAGATGGTCAAACATCATTGTAGCACTCCACCAATCTGGGCTTTATGACAGAGTGGCCAGAAAGAAGCCTCTTCTTAGTAAAAGACACATGAAAGCCGCTTCAAGTTTACAAAAAAGCATTTAAAGGACTCAAAACTTTTTGTCCTTTTATTCTGAGTCCTGTTTGGAGCAAACCAGGCATTGCCCAGTACCATGCCTACAGTGAAGCAAAAAGACTGGTCAGGGTGGAGGGAAAGCTGAATGGAGCAAAGTACAGAGATATTCTTAATGAAAATCTGATCCAGAGCTCTGGACCTCAGACTGGGCTAAATATTTACATTCCGAAAAGACAATGACCCTAAGCACACGGCCAAGACAACACAGCAGCAGCTTAGGGACAACTCTGTGAATGTGCTTGAGTGGCCCCACCAGACGTGAGCCCAAAGGAACATTTCTGGAGAGACCTGAAAATGGCTGTCCACCAATGGTCCCCATCCAACCTAAAAGAGCTTGTGATGATCTACAGAGAAGAAAATACCCAAATTCAGGTGTGCAAACCTTCTGGCATCATCCCCAAGAAGACTGGAGGCTGTAATCACTGCCAAAGGGGCTTCAACTGAGTCCTGAGTAAAGGGTGTGAATACTTATGTCAGTTCAAGATTTTAGTTATTCCTTTTCAATAAATAAAAAAAGATTCTGTTCTCATATTTTCATTATATGGGATTGATTGCAGAACGATGGGGGACAAGTGGAATATCTATTTTATTTTACCACAATAAAATGGAAATTGTGACAGGATCTGAAGACTTTCTAAATGCACTGCACTAACAACAAATACTTTCATTCTCTGTGAAGAATTCTATTATCCATTTCTATTTTAATTTGCATCCTCATGTAATTGATGAGAATAAAACTAGTATAATACTGCTCCTATGTACAGGAATATAACTAGTATAATACTGCTCTTATATACAAAAATATAGCTACTATAATACTGCTCTATATGTACAAGAATATAACTACTATAATACTGCCTCCTATGTACAAGAATATAACTACTATAATACTGCTCCTCTATACAAGAATGTAGCTACTATAATACTGCTCCTCTATACAAGAATATAACTACTATAATACTGCTCCTATGTACAAGAATATAACTACTATAATACTGCTCCTATGTACAAGAATATAACTACTATAATACTGCTCCTATGTACAAGAATATAACTACTATAATACTACTCCTATGTACAAGAATATAACTACTATAATACTGCTCCTATCTATAAGAATATAACTACTATAATACTGCTCCTATATACAAAAATATAGCTACTATAATACTGCTCCTATGTACAAGAATATAACTAATATAATACTGCTCCTATGTACACGAATATAACTACTATAATACTGCCTCCTATGTACAAGAATATAACTACTATAATACTGCTCCTATCTATAAGAATATAACTACTATAATACTGCTCCTATCTATAAGAATATAACTACTATAATACTGCTCCTATCTATAAGAATATAACTACTATAATACTGCTCCTATGTACAAGAATATAACTACTATAGGGGGCGGAGCCTAGCCACGCTGCTGAATGGCCGCACGAGCTTGAGCTCCTCCAGCATTCCGGCTCATTTGCCCTAAATTAAGCTATAATTTGCACTAATATGGGGAAGACTGGCAAGGACAAGTCCAGAGGCAGTTCAGAGACGACCCCACTACACTCTAAGCAGCCAGAAATGGAAAAGTTCCTCAGGAAAACTCAGAGGCTCGCGGTGCAGAGAGGCCCTAACATGGCGGCATCCATTACTCACGACTCCGATGCAGGAGACC
Source organism: Bufo gargarizans (assembly GCF_014858855.1). NCBI lineage: Eukaryota > Metazoa > Chordata > Amphibia > Anura > Bufonidae > Bufo > Bufo gargarizans. The sequence goes on from NC_058081.1 coordinate 706,720,560, forward strand.
TCTCGGACGCGGGAAGTGGCTCTGATATTTCAGACAGACGTCCACGCGACCCACCGCTTTCTGAACGGACCCTTAAGAGAGTCCTAGATTCAGCTCTCTCACCTCTCAAGCAAGGCTTATCTGACATTAAAGATGACTTGAAACATCTAGGCCAGAGAGTCGTTTCCCTGGAGTCTGCTCAAGAAGACATCATGGCGTACGAAAGTAAAGCCGCAGACGTGCTAGCAGCCCACAAGGCCTTATTGAATGATGCATTCCTGAAACTAGAAGACCAGGAAAACCGCAGTCGCAGGCGGAATATCCGCATACGGGGCCTACCTGAATCGCATGCGGTAGAGGCCTTGCCGTCAGTTGCGCGCGAAATATTTTCAAACCTACTGGGCGCAGAGAGGGCGGCCGGAATAGTGATCGAGCGTATACACAGGGCATTACGCCCTAGACCAAAGCCGCAGGAACCACCGCGGGATGTGATCTGCGGCTTACTGAGCTTTGTCGACACTGCGGCCCTCCTACAGAAGCAGCGGGAATCGGAAGCCCTGGAGTACGAAAACGCACCGATCCAGATGTTTCAAGACCTGGCTCCGTCTACTTTGGCCAAACGGCGCCTGCTGCGGCCTCTTCTGGATGTCTTGAAGAAATCATCGATTCCATTCCGATGGTTGTACCCTTTCGGGTTGGCGATTTCCAGAAATGGTAAATTACTTACCGTTCGCTCTCCTCAGGATCTGGCCTCGGTTTGGGAAGCGCTTGGGGTACCCCCTGTTGACATTCCTTCATGGCTCCCGGCCGACCAAGATGGCCCCCTACCAGCTCCACCTTGTGTTGCTAACTGGCAGAAGGTTTCGGCTGGAAAATCGGATCGTCTGGGAAGGGGCAGGATGGATAAGAGCCCCACCTGATTGCCATTTCCTAAACGCATGACGACCTATGAGGTTCCTGTTTGCTTTCTTCAGGCCTGGAGGTTTTTTCTTCATTCTCATGTTTCTCAGTTTTTTGTGCAGGAGTTTTCCTCTTCTGCTGTTCTGTGTAATGTGTTCACTGATCTGTTTCACATGACAGGACGATAAGGAAACTTTCCTTAGTTTTTTCTGGACATTGCTCCTGTTGCTGCAGGTATCGCTATCCCTACGCAGGGCAAGGACCGGCAAGATCCCTGTGCTGGACATATTTTGGTTGGTCCATTGTTAGAGACCGCAAGGTGCTTTACTTGCCCCCTCGCCAGCTCAACTCTGTCTGAGCTGACGATAAGTGAAGCATTATTTCTCTCCAGATCTCATGTTTTCTGTGCTGGTTCATTACCGGTTTGTTTTTTCGCTGTTTTATTATTTTGCCGTGTTTTGTCTATCCCTCCTTTTTCCCTTCCCTCTCTCTGCTCTAGACTACTGTATGCTACCAAGCATTTCCATGGTCACTCTGTGTAGGCATTTGTGTGATTTACTAATGCAATGGCATCTATTGTAGTTGCTTCTTTAAATGTACATGGTTTGAACGAGCCATGCAAAAGGTCCCAAACTCTCTCCCTCCTTTTGAGGGACAAAGTTTCAGTGGCTTTCTTGCAGGAGACTCACTTTAAATCGGGTAAGGTTCCTAACCTTCCCCCTAGGAAGTTTGCCCAATGGTTCCACAGTACCTATAGCACTGCCAGCAGGGGGGTTAGTGTAGCTGTGCACAGAAGCCTCCCCTTCAAACACTCTGCTACTACTGTGGACCCAGAGGGCAGATATATCTTCGTGAAAGGTGTTTTAGGTGAGTCTCCTGTGACTTTTGCCAATTTGTATGCCCCTAATAGGGGCCAAGTCCCATGGCTCGTTCAAACCTTAAGCCTTCTCTCCTCGTTCACAGAGGGATTGTTTATTCTGGGGGGTGATCTCAACGTGGCCTTAGACCCTGCCATTGATACCTCCACAGGCAGACCTTCTGTTTCTTATAGGCTCCTGAGACGGTTGAAAATCTCTCTGAAGAAATTGAAGGTCTTAGATGTATGGCGCTCACTAAACCCCAACGGTCGGGATTTTTCCTATTATTCCCATGCCAAAGCTTCCTTTCACAGGTTAGATTACTTATTCCTCTCTGAGTCACATCTGCGCAATGTCTCTAAAGCTCGAATAGGCTCCATCACACTTTCTGACCACGCTCCTGTTATCATCCACTTTTCCCTGTCTGGCCCACAGAAAAAAGAACGTCTATGACGTCTGAATGACACTTTGATTTTAGACCCCGTTCACGCTTCTAAGATAAAAGCCTCCATTTCTGAGTTTTTCACGCTAAATGATACACCTGACTCCCCTCCCTCCCCTTCCATATTATGGGAATCTCATAAGGTAGTGTTAAGGGGGGAACTCATTGCCTTAGGGGCTTATGTGAAGAAACGGAGGACGCAGGCTCTAGATGCTCTATTGGCAAAAATTGCCCGCCTTGAATCCTCGCACAAGGAATCACAGGCCCTTCATACCCTAGCGGAACTCACGGAAGCTAGGACACATCTAAGAAATATGCTGAATATCACATCGGCAAAGCTGGTGCTGCGTTCCAGGTTTAGGGCCTACGCCCATGGAAATAGAGGAAACAGACTGATGTCAGCCATAGTTAAGAAGCAATTCTCTGACTCCTTTGTTTCCTCTATTAAAGATCCAAACGGGAAGGTGCATAAATCCACCCCTGATATCGCCAAGGCTTTCTGCGCCTTTTATGAGGCTCTGTATAATTTACCTCCCCCTAAAGGGGCCACCCCTGGTGACCTCTCAGAAGCCACGGACAAATTTTTACAGTCTCTAGACCTTCCTTCCATATCCCAAACAAAAGCGGCTCACTTAACTAGACCTGTTACTGACTCTGAAATCCATAAGGTGCTCATGTCCATCCCCTCGGGTAAAAGCCCGGGCCCGGATGGTTTTTCCATCATTTACTACAAATCCTTCCAGGATATCTTAATCCCCCGTTTTAAGAATTTGTGCAATTACCTCCTCTCTGGAGGTTCCCTTGCCCCCCACTCCTTAATGGCGCACATTACAGTCCTACATAAGGAGAATAAGGACCCGACTTGCTGCAGTAATTATAGGCCGATCTCCTTGCTCAATACTGATGTGAAGTGGTGGGCGAAAATCTTAGCTACCAGACTTCAGGATGTACTTCCCGACATTGTCCATGGAGAGCAAGTGGGCTTTGTCCACGGCAGACAGGGGTCGGAAAACACGATACGGCTTCTTCACCTTATACACAGGGCCAAGACATCTGTGAAACCTTTAGTGTTGGTGAGCACTGATGCGGAGAAGGCCTTCGACAGGGTCAGCTGGCAGTTTATGTCTCGGGCCCTGGCGAGGTTTGGTCTTTCTGAACAGTTTATTGCTGCCATTTACACTTTATATTCGGCCCCCTCTGCCGTGGTCAAAGTTAATGGTACATTATCCCCTCCATTTCGCATCACTAATGGGACAAGGCAGGGGTGCCCCCTGTCTCCGGCATTATTTGTATTGGTGATGGAGATTCTTCTGTGTAAGATTAGGGCGGACCCAGATATAAAGGGCCTCCAGGTGGGCGCCGGCACCCATGTTACTGCAGCATTTGCGGACGACCTTTTGGTTATAACAACTAACCCCAGAGAGGCCTTACCTAAGTTATTGAATATATTTGAGGACTTTGGGTTCGTATCTAATTTTAAAATTAATTATGGGAAGTCTATGGCACTCAACATTTCATGCTCTCAAGCTGTGATTAATACGCTCAAACGCGATACTCCATTTGTATGGGCATCCAGGGACATTACGTTTCTAGGGACACGTATATCGGCCAATATCCAGGAGTTGGCCTCACTCAATTACACGCCGCTGCTTCAATCAGTTCGTACCCACCTTCAGACTCTGAAACTACCTTTCGTATCTTGGGTTGGTAGGAAAAATTACCTCAAAACCTTTATCCTCCCCAAATTCCTATATCTGCTACAGACCCTCCCTATTTGGTTACCAAACTCATATTTCGCAGAAGTCCGCCGGGTGTTCACACGCTTCCTCTGGATTGGCAAATCCCCTCGTATTGCCTATTCAGTCCTCACTAGGGATAAGAAGCTCGGAGGCTTTGGGATGCCAGATGTTAAAGTTTATTATACTGCAGTACAACTTTGTAGATGCATTGCTGCTATGTCTTGTCAATCTAGCTCCCTTTGCTCTCGCCTTGAATCTGCACTGCTCACTAACCAAGATCAGCTCACTCTGTGGGGTGTCCGAGCCTTCTTGGCTAACCATTGTGCATCCTCCCTGGTCTGGAAGGGTATGCTGGTGGAGTGGTCTAAAATGGTTCAATCTCAAACATTTAACTTTCCTAACCCAGGTATGCCACTTAAACTACTACAAAACTACCTCCATCCATCCATCTTAAGCCCCTCCGGTATTTGGTCTAGGCTCGCTTGCATGTTTCTGCGGGATGTCCTCTTACCGGATGGCAGCTTGAATTTGGATTTGTTGCTGGGCCTCCCCGAGGTCAAGAATGCGCCATTTTTCCATTTGGCTGATTTTAAGAGGGATATTACAGGGGGTGTTAGGTCCCTTCCTGTTAACAGCTCTTTATCTTGGCTTGAGAAGAAGGTCATGGCCACTAAACCTGCCACTAGACCGCTATCTCAGATGTATAGAGAAATACTCTCCTCACTCCCCCCGGAGCTTCGTTTTCTGACCTCCTGGGAGAGGGAGCTCTCTTTGAGCCTTACGGAGCCGGAAAGAGCCTTTATCCTGGCACATTCACACGGCTTTAACCGCTGTGTGAGGATTCAGGAGAATTCCTTCAAACTACTCAGTAGATGGTATAAGACGCCTGAGTTCTTACACAGATTGAACCCGGAAGTTCCAGAAGCTTGTTGGAGGTGCGGCTTGGAAATTGGCTCCCTGTCACATATTTGGTGGTTTTGTCGGAAAATCCAGACATTTTGGAAATCAATTGAGCCATTGATTAACCAAATTTGCAATTCTAGGATAGTTCTGGATGCTAAACTTATTTTATTATGGTGCCCCAATACAACCCTCACCCCTGCCAAAGATAACCTCCCGACCATGTTGCTCACAGCAGCTAAGCTGCTCATTCCTTTTCTATGGAAAAATGACTCTCCCCCGACTACCCTAATGTGGACAGACAAGGTAGACCAGATCTACCGTTTTGAGGAGCTAGCGCATTGGGAAACTAACTCTCGTTCCCGCTTCCTAAAACTGTGGTCTCCATGGAAAACATACAGAAACTTTGCTTAGCAGAGCAGAATCTCCCACTTCCCTGTTCTCCCCGTTCCTTCCCCTTTTGTGTGTTCCCCCCTATGTCTCCCATCCCTTGACTAAATTTTATTTTATGTTTGGCAAATGTGATTGTACATGATGTCTATGCATGATGTAAATGTCGGACTCATATTGTGATTCCTTGTCAGTGTAATGTAGTCCTGTATGGGCGTTTAGCCTCTGCTTTTTCTTTCAATAAAAAGAAATATGGTTAAGAATATTAATATAATAAGAATGGGCACTCATATATCTAGTTCACAAAGTAGGCAAGCGACCCAGGCAATATACAATAATATATTAATTTATTATAACAGTGTATATGGACAGATAAATAACAATGATGTTACCATATACAATCGATATTGTAACCTAAACAGAGCTATATCCCTAATTTGAATGTAAAATGAATAAAACTCACATAAAACATGGAATGGTCCACTGTTATAGCTAATAAAAACCAGGGATCCGGTCCAGCTACACTAAATGGGACAATATATAGATCAGTTAGTCACTATTATCTAAAACAGTGGCTAACAGCAAATAATTCCCCAGAGATATATACATGGTTAAGAATATACCTACTATAATACTGTCCCTATGTACAAGAATATAACTACTATAATACTGCTCCTATGTACAAGAATACAACTACTATAATACTGCTCCTATGTATAAGAATATAACTACAATAATACTGCCTCCTATGTACAAGAATATAACTACTATAATACTGCTCCTATGTATAAGAATATAACTACAATAATACTGCCTCCTATGTACAAGAATATAACTACTATAATACTGCCTCCTATGTACAAGAATATAACTACTATAATACTTCTCCTATGTACAAGAATATAACTACTATAATACTGCCCCTATGTACAAGAATATAACTACTATAATACTGCTCCTATGTACAAGAATATAACTACTATAATACTGCTCCTATCTATAAGAATATAACTACTATACTAAGAAGTCAGACTGATGAGATGCGGGTCCTGTGTGTCGGCTGACAGTCTCAGATAACGATCTTTTCGGTGTTTACATGTGCGTTGTCATAGAATCCAGAAGTCCTGTGTAATACTTATGAGCGCAGTGTTACCGCAGGCTTCACTCAGTGACATGCCAGGCTCTGCTCGTTAGCACATGCCTGCGGGTGCAATAATAGTAATTACCTCCATCTATTGATATCTATAGGACAAGCCTGACTATCTCAGTATCCTCTCCTGATATGGAGACACTGAGATATCTCACAGGAATGGAGGGTGAGGAGGTGCTTCCTACGGATTGAATGGTTTGATACATATTCTGCAGATTATTCCTCCAATCCTGCCCACCTTAGAGATGTGCATTGCTCTGGGTGATCTGTTCCGTATATTATAATGACCTGACGTTACTGGCACTTAGTGGACACTGAGATTTTTGCAGTACAAATCGCGACCTTTGTAGAGGTCATTTTCACGTCCGGGGGTCTCTGTTGTACATATCTGTATACTGGGTTCTCCCATTGTCGGGTCTGGTGATCCACCGCGCTATGTGCTCCAGGAATGCAGAGGGCTATTACAGTGATGTCATTAGCTTCCCTGGGATTTGCGCCACTGATTAATATTTTGCGTGCGTGCCGTAGACTCAGTCCTCTCCCTGTATTAGAAATTAAGAGTGGAAATTAGTACAGCTCGGAATTAATTGCTTCCCCGTCCCTGTAATGTGCACATTACCCTGCGAGGATAATAGCCCAACGCTTGGTGGATGATTAGAGAGCTCATTGTAGATGAGACTTGCCGGACAGTTTAACCTACGCTGTGCCAACCTTGCCCGGTGAGGGTAGTCCGTCCTGCCATACCTGCTGCCCCCTATTTCATCAGCTGCTCATTATTACCACCCGCTCTGCAGATAAACTCCATCTTTATATGATCATTCACTTAGAACACACGCCCCAGACCACACTGATGACTATCAGGCTACGACAGGATCTGCTAACGAGAGCGTCTTGCCAATTTCACCCATCGAAATAGAAGTAGAGTCCAAAGTGTCTGGACCAGGGATCAAATCCTAATCCTGTGCTCCTCACGGATAATGTCATGTGCAGGATGGCATCGTCACCTCGAACCTCTACCCCCCCAATATAACCTCTGCACCCCTCACTGATCTGCCGATGTATAGATGTATACACTTGTGTATCACTATCTAGATTTAAAGGAAAACCCCACACCTTTAGGTAAAGCCATTGAAAGAAGAGAGGGTGGAGCATAACACAAAGTTTCTCTCTTTAGATTTCTTTAAATCCCTACGTCAGGCGAACCCCCCCCCCCCCCCCTTCCTGCAATAGACATTATACAATGTATCAGTCCTGCCTGGAGTGTTCAGTTAGCCTTATATGAAGCCTGTCAGTTACATTCCTGTTCACGGGGGGATTAATGGGTGACCACTGTTAAATGTGTGATCAATCTCGTTCCTGTGCTCTGTAATGATTATTATGCGGCTGGATTCTTCCTGTTATATATTGGCGCTGACTCGGACATTCAGTATTGATCCACCCGTGGGCTGCCGTCCAGTATATTTATCTTGTACTTGATCATGCACTGAAAAACATAGAATCAATGTCCACTCTGTAGTGGTCAATTATCATTTAAGTACTCTATATAATACGATCCCCTATGTAGAAGATTATAAATGTTATAATACTGTCTCATAGGTGCAAGAATAAAACTACTATAATACTGCCTCCTATGTACAAGGATATATCTACTATAATACTGCTCCTATGTACAAGAATATAACTACTATAATACTGTCTCATAGGTGCAAGAATAAAACTACTATAATACTGCCTCCTATGTACAAGGATATATCTACTATAATACTGCTCCTATGTACAAGAATATAACTGCTATAACACTGCCTCCTATGTACAAGAATATAACTACTATAATACTGCCCCCTATGTACAAGAATATAACTGCTATAATACTGCTTCTATGTACAAAAATATAAATACTTTAATACTGCCTCCTATGGACAAGGATATAACTACTATAATACTGCCTCCTATGTACAAGAATATAACTACTATAATACTGCTTCTATGTACAAGAATATAACTAATATAATACTGCTCCTATGTACAAGAATATAACTACTATAATACTGCTCCTATGTACAAGAATATAACTGCTATAATACTGCCCCCTATGTACAAGAATATAACTGCTATAATACTGCTTCTATGTACAAAAATATAAATACTTTAATACTGCCTCCTATGGACAAGGATATAACTACTATAATACTGCCTCCTATGTACAAGAATATAACTACTATAATACTGCTTCTATGTACAAGAATATAACTACTATAATACTGCCTCCTATGTACAAGAATATAACTACTATAATACTGCTCCTATGGACAAGAATATAACTACTATAATACTGCCTCCTATGTACAAGAATATAACTACTATAATACTGCTCCTATGGACAAGAATATAACTACTATAATACTGCCTCCTATGTACAAGAATATAACTACTATAATACTGCTCCTATGTACAAGAATATAACTACTATAATACTGCTCCAATGTACAAGAATATAAGTACTATAGTACTGCCTCCTATGTACAAGAATATAACTACTATAATACTGCCTCCTATGTACAAGAATATAACTACTATAATACTGCTCCTATGTACAAGAATATAACTACTATAATACTGCTCCTATGTACAAGAATATAACTACTATAATACTGCATCTATGTACAAAAATATAACTACTATAATACTGCTCCTATGTACAGGAATATAACTACTATAATACTGATCCTATGTACAAGAATATAACTACTATAATACTGCTCCTATGTACAAGAATATAACTACTATAATACTGCCTCCTATGTACAAGAATATAACTACTATAATACTGCTCCTATGTACAAGAATATAACTACTATAATACTGCTCTTATGTACAAGAATATAACTACTATAATACTGCCTCCTAGCTGTGCGGATGTGTGTTAGTCTTCTCCTGATGTCTGGAGATAGTCCAGAGAGGTGCCACCCTGGGCGGGGAAGTTCCCTCAGCAAGGCCCAGGCTTCCAGGCCTACATTGGGAGGAAACTCCCAAACTATTTCTAAAGTGGATGCAAATCCCAGAGTTTCCAGTCAGCAGCAGAAGGAAAAGAATGGAAGTAACGTTGTTGTCATGAAGAAAGAAGAAGACAAGAAAGTAAATGCAGTGAAGATTGCAGCAGTTTCCAGGCCCAGCCAGCAAGGTGCAGAGGTGATGATGAGCACAGGCAATACAGCAGGTGAGCAGCTCCCCCTCCTGCACACAGACAGAGACGGACATCTCTGGAGAAACAAACTTTGCAAGAAAACCTAAAACAACAAGTTGTGGTTTCCAGCATGACCTGCCAAGGCAAGATCTGCAGCAATGCCTCAAAGAGTTTCCAAACATCCCATTAGGGGTGGGCGATATAGACGATATAGGCGATATGCGATATAAATTTGTGCCATGATATGGATTTTGTGCATATGGCGTATATCGCCGGACCGCGATATGATCACGCTCTCTGCGCGCACCATGTTCTCCTGAGCCGGCACACTGGGCACAGTGGAGAAGGAGGGAGTCCTGCCGCTGACCACCAATGACAAAAGAGGAGGAGGAGGAGGGGAGGGACTGACAGAAAATCATTGAGTTTTCACGATCTCAGTGAGCTCGTGAAAACTCAAATCCGATGGTATATTTTAACCCCCAGGCACTCCCATGGTGACAGGGACGCTTGCCTGGGGGTTAGAATATACATGGCCACAGTAGAACATTTAAAAACTAATCAGTAACTTTATTCATTGGTGATCTCTTTACTTTACTGTATACCTTACTCTGTCTTAGCTCCGGTAACAGCGGCGCTCACTCACTGACGTCACGCGCCTGCTCCTCCCACTAGGCGGTGCAGGCCCGTGATGTCAGTGAGTGCGCGCCGCCCGCCCGCACTGCCTGCTGTTACCGGAGCTAAGACAGAGTAAGGTATCCAGTAAAGAGATCAGCAATGAATAAAGTTAAAGTTACTGATTAGTTTATAAATGTTCTCCTGTGAGGGTCGAGGGGGGGGGGGGAATCTGCGAATGGCACCGTTTGGGGGGGGGGGGTCTGCGGATGGCACCGTTTGGGGGGGGGGATCTGTGGATGGCACCGTTTGGGGGGGGGGATCTGTGGATGGCACCGTTTAGGGGAGGGGGGATCTGTGGATGGCACCGTTTAGGGGAGGGGGGATCTGTGGATGGCACCGTTTAGGGGAGGGGGGGATCTGTGGATGGCACCGTTTAGAGGAGGGGGGGATCTGTGGATGGCACCGTTTAGGGGAGGGGGGGATCTGTGGATGGCACCGTTTAGGGGAGGGGGGATCTGTGGATGCAGTGTCGGACTGGGGTACCTAGGGCCCACCAGTAAAATTTATTTTGGGGGGCCCACCGTACCATACATTCGAATATAATAAATAATCTAACAAGTTTTTTATATGACCATAGGCCGGCTGAGGTGCTGTACATTGAATACATGTATGTAGCACAGTAAATCGAATGTGTTATGTGCCACTTGTGCAGGGGGTGGGAGACTAGGGGCCCACGTTGCTCAGGGGCCCACCGGGGGATTCCCCTGTACCCCTGTGGGCCAGTCCGAGCCTGTGTGGATGGCACCGTTTAGGGGAGGGGGGGATCTGTGGATGGCACCATTTAGGGGAGGGGGGATCTGTGGATGGCACCGTTTAGGGGAGGGGGGATCTGTGGATGGCACCGTTTAGGGGAGGGGGGATCTGTGGATGGCACTGTTTAGGGGAGGGGGATCTGTGGATGGGACCGTTTAGGGGAGGGGGATCTGTGGATGGCACTGTTTAGGGGAGGGGGATCTGTGGATGGCACTGTTTAGGGGAGGGGGCTCAGCTCCCTGCTGTTGCGTGCACAAAGCACAGGGCAGCAGGGAGAGTGTAAAGTACTATTCACCCTAATAGAGCTCTATTAGGGTGAATATGACAAGGGTTCTAGCCCTTAAGGAGGTTAATAGTTATTAAATAAAAAGTAAAAAAAAAAAAAAAGTTTAAACACGCCCCCCAAATATAGAAAACAATATATCGCGATATATATCGCATATCGCACAAATTATATCGCAATATAGATTTTAGGCCATATCGCCCACCCCTACATCCCATATCTGCAAACACTGCAAAGTGTGAACAAGCCTCAGCAGATACAACTACAGGTACAAGCAGCAAAGCTGGAAAGGGAAAGCTGCAGGAGACTGGTGAATCCAAACAGCCTGGAACCCTTTCCCCGACTAGGACAGCAGGTGAAGGAGACCATACGAGCACCTGAGCTGCAGATGGCGGAGGAGATCCCGGCACTGGTAAGGAGAATAGGGGAGTTAAAGCACCACAAACAACTGCTGCAGATGCAGATAGATTGTGTATATAACCTGAAAACGGCGCACCCCCGATAGTAACACCTTGTATGATAACAAGCTGCACTCATTGAGCATAGAGCTGGCGGAGGTAATGAAAGAGATGGACTGTGTCCTGCACAGGATGGGGCCCCTGGCCGAGTCCTACAGGAACCAGAAACGTTTCTCACAACAGAGACAGAACTTGGATCCTGCTCCGTTAGAGCACAATCAGGGTCCGAGTCCCCAGATGAATCCCGGCATGTGACACAACCAATCCTGAAGCCTGCAAATTTCTCTCTCCAGAAGGGAGGTGGGCGAGAGCAGCCGCAAACACCTTCAGCTGTCCCTGAGCAACATCATGGAGCTGTGGCACCACAAGTCCCAGCAGAGACAGTGCAACAGTAGGACAGTGGACATGCATCCATGGGTCAGGGCAGTGGCGTCGCCAAGGCGGGGCCAGAAGGGGTCATGGCCCCCCTATATCACGCTGTGCCCCCCAACTGAGCAGCTCGACTGGCTTGATCCCAAACTAAGGAGCATATGGGTGAGCCCTATAAAACCCTAAGAGCTCTCCCTGACTGCTATGCCCATGCAAGGGTCTCGATGGTAGACGATTGCATGCCCACGTACCTAAGACTGTGTGACACCTGAAAACCCTATAATAGTGAGGGGACAGGACCACCGGCTCCCTACACTTAATACGGACGGAGTCAGGGTCACCTAGAATCAAGCCAGCAAGGAAACACAAATAAAGGAAAGGACTTATTTGAGCAAACTGCAGCAGCAGCCTCCAGCAGTGAACACCTCATCCAGGAAGTAGTATAAACCGCAAAGTAAGGCCATATGGGAGGGAATATAAAGGGAGAGAATTTGTCTAAATAGGTGACACCTGGGAGAAGGAAAGGAGATGAGAGAGTGAAACCAAAACAAAGAACGTCATGCAAGAGGTAGAGAAGAACGTCTGCCAGACCTTCTCACAGAACTGGCGGTGACAGTACCCCTCCCTCTACGGGTGGACTCCGGACACTCAGAGCCCACCTTCTCAGGATGAGACCTATGGAAAGCCCTGATGAGACGAGTGGCCTTAAAGTCTGCCACTGGGACCCACATCCTCTCCTCAGGACCATAACCCTCCCAATGAACGAGTTACTGGAAAGAACCGCGGATAATGCGAGAATCCACAATCCTAGAGACCTGAAATTCAAGATTACCATCAACAACAATCGGAGGAGGAGTCAAAGAGGAGGGTACAGTGGGTTGGACATAAGGTTTTAACAGGGACCTGTGAAAAACATTATGGATCTTCCAAGTCTTAGGAAGATCAAGACGGAAGGCAACGGGATTGATGACGGACAAGATCTTGTAAGGCCCAATAAACTTAGGACCCTTGAGGAGGAACCTTGAGTTTGATATTCTTTGTAGACAACCACACCAGATCACCCACATTCAGGTCCAGACCAGGCACACGTCTCTTATCCGCCACACGCTTATATCTCTCACTCATCCTCTTCAGATTGCCCTGAATCTTTTGCCAAATAAATGACAAAGACGAGGAAAATCTCTCCTTATCAGGTAAACCAGAAGACCCCTCTCCAGAGAATGTCCCAAACTGCGGATAAAACCCATATGCACCAAAAAATGGTGACTTATCAGAGGACTCCTGGCAACAGTTATTTAAAGCAAACTCAGCAAGGGACAAAAAAGAATACCAATCTTCCTGATTCTCCGCCACAAAACAGCGCAGATATGTCTCCAGATTCTGATTGACGCGTTCGGTCTGACCATTCGACTGCGGGTGAAAAGCAGAAGAGAACGACAACCGAATCCCCAAGCGAGAACAGAAGGCCTTCCAGAATCTGGAAATAAATTGCGTGCCCCTGTCAGAAACGATGTCTGAAGGAATGCCATGCAGTTTAACAATGTGATCAACAAACGCTTGCGCCAACGTCTTAGCATTGGGTAACCCAGGAAAGGGAATGAAATGCGCCATTTTTCTAAAACGGTCCACTACCACCAGGATCACAGTCTTCCGCGAGGAATGAGGCAGGTCTGTAATGAAGTCCATGGACAGATGCGTCCAAGGACGGGAAGGAATGGGTAACTGGAGGAGAGAACCTGATGGCCGTGAATGAGGGACCTTGGCAGGAGCGCAGGTCTCGCAGGCTGCCACAAAACCCTCAACCGTCTTACGAAGAGCTGGCCACCAGAATCTCCGAGCAATGAGATCCACTGTGGCTCTACTCCCCGGGTGCCCAGCAAGGACAGTAATGTGGTGCTCCTTAAAAACCTTGTGTCGTAAAGCGAGAGGCACAAAAAACCTCCCAGGAGGACAAAGATCAGGAACCTTTGCCTGGGCTGCCTGAACCTCTTCCTCCAAATCAGGATAAAGAGCAGAGACGAGAACCCCTTCAGCCAAAATGGGACCCGGGTCTTCAAAGTTCCCCCCTCCCGGAAAACAATGTGACAGGGCATCCGCCTTCACATTTTTAACCCCAGGGCGAAACGTGACAATAAATTTAAACCTAGAAAAGAACAAAGACCATCTGGCCTGTCTCGGGTTCAGACGCTTGGCCGATTCCAAGTAGGCCAGATTCTCATGGTCGGTAAACACGGTAATAGGGTGTCTGGCTCCCTCTAACCAATGGCGCCATTCCTCAAAAGCTAATTTGATGGCCAACAACTCCCTATCTCCCACATCGTAATTTCTCTCTGCAGAGGAGAGTTTCCTTGAGAAGAAGGCACACGGTCGCCATTTGGCAGGAGAGGGGCCCTGAGATAAGACCGCACCCACAGCCACCTTAGAAGCGTCCACCTCAGCAATAAAAGGTAGAGAGACATCAGGTTGTACCAAAATGGGAGCGGAAGCAAAACTCTCTTTGATACTAGAAAAGGCTTTAAGTGCATCCACCGACCACGAGGAAAAATCTACCCCCTTTTTAGTCCTATCAATAAGTGGCTTAACAACAGAGTAATAATTCAAAATGAACTTTCTGTAATAATTGGCAAAACCCCAAAACCGCATCAGCGCCTTCTGATTCTCAGGAAGCTCCCAATCAAGCACAGAGCGGACCTTCTCAGGGTCCATGCGAAAACCAGAAGCGGAGAGAAGAAAACCAAGAAATTGAATCTCCGTAACCGCAAACACATATTTTTCCAGTTTAGCGTACAATTTATTCTCCCGCAGAATCAGCAAGACCTGACATAGGTGGTCCCGATGAGTCTTGAAATCAGGAGAAAAAGTCAAAATGTCATCTAGCTACACCAGTACAAATTTCCCCATTAAATGATAAAAAATGCTGTTCACAAAAATGTTGGAAGACGGCCGGAGCATTCATCAAACCAAAAGGCATAACCAAATTCTCGAAATGACCCTCAGGGGTATTGAAGGCCGTCTTCCATTCGTCTCCTTCCCTGACCCTGACTAGGTTGTATGCCCCTCTCAAATCCAACTTAGAAAAAACTTTAGCCCCAACAATCTGGTTAAACAGATCCGGGATCAGAGGAAGCAGATAAGGGTCACGAATTGTGATACTGTTCAGCTCCCTGAAATCCAAACAAGGTCTTAAAGAACAATCTTTTTTCTTAACAAAAAAAAAAATCCAGTGGCAACAGGTGACTTCGAGGGTCGTATGTGTCCCTTTCTCAGGCTCTCAGAGATATAAGCATGCATAGCGACCCTTTCAGGTTGGGAGAGATTGTATAGTCATGATTTTGGCAGCTTGGCGCCTGGGATGAGATTAATAGGGCAGTTGTACTCCCGATGAGGGGGCAACACCTGGACACCACTCTTGGAAAACACATCCGAAAATTCCGAGAGAAAAGATGGTACAGTCTTAGTAGAAACCTCTGAAAGGGACGCCGTGAGGCAATTCTCTCTGCAAAACTTACTCCAACCATTTATTTGCCTTGCTTGCCAATCAATGGTGGGGTTATGTTTAGTGACCCTGGGTAGCCCCAACACAACAGGAGTAGGCAACCCGCTAAGGACGAAACATGACACATCCTCAACATGAGCGTCACCCACAGTTAAACGGATATTGTGAACTATGCCCTTTAACGATCTTTGATAAAGTGGAGCAGAATCGATAGCAAAAACAGGTATGTCCTTTTCCAAAGTGCATACCTGGAAACCATGAGTTATCGCAAATTAATTATCAATGAGATTGACAGCTGCTCCACTATCTACAAAAATCTCACAAACAATGTTCTTGCTGTTTAGCGCCACCCTGGCAGGTAGGAGAAAACGGGAACTACAAGCAAACGGCAAACCTTCAATTTCCGCATCAACCTTGACAATAGTAGCCAATGGAAAGTTTTTAGAGGTTTTTTTGTTTTTGTTTTTGTTTTTCTTTTATTACCCTCAGAAAACTCCATGAATCTCCTAGAGGGGCAAACATTAGCCAAATGATTTATACCTCCACAACAGAAACAAACCCTCCTCTGAGAGCTGAATCCTCTACTATCAGAGGCAAGCAAACGCAGCTGCATGGCCTCCTCCTCAGAGGGGATTGAGAGAGACCGAGACCCCTGCGCACTGAATGAGACCGCCGCACTGTCCTTGGACTGAGTATGACAGGAAGGAGTAGTCTCCTCTCTCTCTAAGACGCCTGTCAATACGAACAGCTAGAGACATGGCAGACTCTAACGAGGCTGGTCTCTCATGAAAAGGAAATGCATCTTTCAATCTTTCCGAAAGACCATGGCAAAATTGACTTCGGAGTGCAGCATCATTTCAACCAGTATCAGCTGCCCATCTCCGAAATTCAGAACAATATATCTCTGCGGACTGTTTACCCTGGCATAAAAGACGCAGTTTAGATTCAGCCAGAGCAATATGATCCGGGTCATCATATATCTGCCCCAGGGCTACAAAAAATTCATCCACCGATCAGAGGGGCCGTGCCCCCTCCGGCAGCGAAAAGGCCCAAGACTGAGCGTTATCCCTGAGCAGCGAGATGATGATCCCCACCCTCCGCTCCTCATCACCAGAGGAATGGGGAAGTAAGCGAAAATGGAGTTTGCAAGCCTCTCTAAAGTGAACTGGCACATGGGGGGGTTTGGCACTATGATACTGGCACATAGGGGGGGGTGGGAAGGAGAGAGGCACTTGATACTGGCACATTGGGGGGGAGATGGCACTATGATATTGGGACATGTGGGGGGGGAGGAGAGAGGCACTTGATACTGGCACATGATGGGGGCATCTATGGAGACACTGGCACATTATTGGGGGGCATTATGGGGGACACTAGGCCGGCAGCCTATCAGAGGCCGGATACTGAGGGCATCTACTAGTGCACTATATATGGGGCATTTTATACTGGTACATTATGAGGGGCACTAGCAGGAAGGGGGGAGAGGAGCACTATGGGGGAATTTACTGGGGGCACTATATAGGGGTATTTTATACTGGGACATTATGGGGGCACTATGGGGACATTAGCTCAACTGGGGGCATTACAAGGGGGTATTTTTTGCACTGTCACATTATAAGGAGAATTATTTCTACTAGAGGGGGGCATTATGGTGGGCTTTATTACTCCCCCATGGTATGACCCCCTAGTAGCAGCACCAGCCTCTCCCTGCTCTGCTATCCCTCTGCCCCTTCTCCAAATCCTTATTATGAAATCTTTCTCATTAGGATAAAACACATCAGCTCCGCCGAGCCCCCGGCCAAAGTGTGAAAGGGGCGTCCGAGACCCCCAAGGGCCAAGTAGTTGTAAGTTTTCCTGTGAAATATGTTTGTTATACACATATAGCCTACACTGTGCCCCACAATGTACAGTATACCGCTACACTGTGCCCCACAATGTACAGTATACCTCTACACTGTGCCCCACAATATACAGTATACCGCTACACTGTGCCACACAATATACAGTATACCGCTACACTGTGCCCCACAATATACAGTATACCTCTATACTGTGCCCCACAATATACAGTATACCTCTACACTGTGCCCCACAATATACGGTATACCTCTACACTGTGCCCCACAATATACAGTATACCGCTACACTGTGCCACACAATATACAGTATACCGCTACACTGTGCCCCACAATATACAGTATACCTCTATACTGTGCCCCATAATATACAGTATACCTCTACACTGTGCCCCACAATATACGGTATACCTCTACACTGTGCCCCACAATATACAGTATACCGCTACACTGTGCCACACAATATACAGTATACCGCTACACTGTGCCCCACAATATACAGTATACCTCTATACTGTGCCCCACAATATAAAGTATACCTCTACACTGCGCCCCACAATATACAGTATACCTCTATACTGTGCCCCACAATATACAGTATACCTCTATACTGTGCCCCACAATATACAGTATACCGCTACACTGTGCCACACAATATACAGTATACCGCTACACTGTGCCCCACAATATACAGTATACCTCTACACTGTGCCACACAATATACAGTATACCTCTACACTGTGCCCCACAATATACAGTATACCGCTACACTGTGCCCCACAATATACAGTATACCTCTACACTGTGCCCCACAATATACAGTATACCTCTACACTGTGCCACACAATATACAGTATACCGCTACACTGTGCCACACAATATACTGTATACCTCTACACTGTGTCACACAATATACAGTGTACCTGTACACTGTGCCCCACAATATACAGTATACCTCTACACTGTGCCCCACAATATACAGTATACCTCTACACTGTGCCCCACAATATACAGTATACCTCTACACTGTGCCACACAATATACAGTATACCGCTACACTGTGCCACACAATATACTGTATACCTCTACACTGTGTCACACAATATACAGTGTACCTGTACACTGTGCCCCACAATATACAGTATACCTCTACACTGTGCTCCACAATATACAGTATACCTCTACACTGTGCCCCACAATATACAGTATACCTCTACACTGTGCCCCACAATATACAGTATACCGCTACACTGTGCCCCACAATATACAGTATACCGCTACACTGTGCCCTACAATATACAATATACCTCTACACTGTGCCACACAATATACAGTATACCTCTACACTGTGCCACACAATATACAGTATACCGCTACACTGTGCCACACAATATACAGTATACCTCTACACTGTGCCACACAATATACAGTATACCTCTACACTGTGCCACACAATATACAGTATACCTCTATACTGTGCCACACAATATACAGTATACCTCTACACTGTGCCCCACAATATACAGTATACCTCTATACTGTGCCCCACAATATACAGTATACCTCTTTACTGTGCCACACAATATACAGTATACCTCTACACTGTGCCCCACAATATACAGTATACCTCTACACTGTGCCCCACAATATACAGTATACCGCTACACTGTGCCCCACAATATACAGTATACCTCTATACTGTGCCACACAATATACAGTATACCTCTACACTGTGCCACACAATATACAGTATACCTCTACACTGTGCCACACAATATACAGTATACCTCTACACTGTGCCACACAATATACAGTATACCTCTACACTGTGCCACACAATATACAGTATACCTCTATACTGTGCCACACAATATACAGTATACCTCTACACTGTGCCCCACAATATACAGTATACCTCTATACTGTGCCCCACAATATACAGTATACCTCTTTACTGTGCCACACAATATACAGTATACCTCTACACTGTGCCCCACAATATACAGTATACCTCTACACTGTGCCCCACAATATACAGTATACCGCTACACTGTGCCCCACAATATACAGTATACCTCTATACTGTGCCACACAATATACAGTATACCTCTACACTGTGCCACACAATATACAGTATACCTCTACACTGTGCCACACAATATACAGTATACCGCTACACTGTGTAGTCTGTTCTATAAGCACCATTGTTTTGTGGCGGCGCACAGAAAATAATCTGGAAGTGTCCCTCCTGAGACCAGGCTCTGACTGCTAGGGGGGTCTGCTGAGCTAACGGATGCCCCCTATGGCAGTAGCACCACCATAGCCCCCATATATGGCTAAAATATTATTGCTTCGGGGGGGGGGGGGACACCATTATCTACCGCACCGGGTGACACCGGCCCTAGCAACGCCACTGGACTGCAGAGCTGTCATCCGGCTGTTCAGGGCTGTGTGTCAGGTAGGAGGCTGAGTACAGAGAGGCTGGTGATTTATAATATCAATAGGAGTTTCAATTGGAGAGTGATTGTTTC
Source organism: Bufo gargarizans (assembly GCF_014858855.1). Classification (NCBI taxonomy): domain Eukaryota; kingdom Metazoa; phylum Chordata; class Amphibia; order Anura; family Bufonidae; genus Bufo; species Bufo gargarizans. Next base: position 706,740,522 of record NC_058081.1, read on the forward strand.
AGCAGTAAAGAAAGACTTTGCATACAAAGACAGTTATGTGCGCGGTTTAGGACACATGAGGGGACATTAATAAAGTAATGCTGTGACACATAGGGCCATGAGAGGGGCCAGCATAATATGTTTATATGTGTGTCATTCACACATATAGCATCTTATGCAGGACCCCCTCATGGCCCTATGTGTCATAGCACACATCCCCCATAACAGTGCCATCCACAGATCCTTAACCACTTAAGGACCACAGGTTTATACCCCCCTAGTGACCAGGCCCTTTTTTACAAATCGGCACTCCAAAACTTTAGCGGTTTATTGCTCGGTCATGCAACTTACCACCCAAATGAATTTTACCTCCTTTTCTTCTCACTAATAGAGATTTCATTTGGTGGTATTTCATTGCTGCTGACAATTTAACTTTTTTTGTTATTAATCGAAATTTAACGATTTTTTTGCAAAAAAATGACATTTTTCACTTTCAGTTGTAAAATTTTGCAAAAAAACTACATCTATATATAAATTTTTCGCTAAATTTATTGTTCAACATGTCTTTGATAAAAAATAAATGTTTGGGTAAAAAAAAAAATGGTTTGGGTAAAAGTTATAGCGTTTACAAACTATGGTACAAAAATGTGAATTTCCACTTTTTGAAGCAGCTCTGACTTTCTTAGCACCTGTCATGTTTCCTGAGGTTCTACAATGCCCAGACAGTAGAAAACCCATTTCGGAAAGTAGACACCCTAAGGTATTCGCTGATGGGCATAGTGAGTTCATAGAACTTTTTATTTTTTGTCACAAGTTAGCGGAAAATGATGATTTTTTTTTGATTTTTTTTTTTCTTACAAAGTCTCATATTCCACTAACTTGTGACAAAAAACAAAAACTTCCATGAACTCACTATGCCCATCACAAAATACCTTGGGGTGTCTTCTTTCCAAAATGGGGTCACTTGTGGGGTAGTTATACTGCCCTGGCATTCTAGGGGCCCAGATGTGTGGTAAGTAGTTTGAAATCAAAATCTGTAAAAAATGACCTGTGAAATCCTAAAGGTGCTCTTTGGAATTTGTGCCCCTTTGCCCACCTAGGCTGCAGAAAAGTGTCACACATCTGGTATCGCCGTACTCAGGAGAAGTTGGGCAATGTGTTTTGGGGTGTCATTTTACATATACCCATGCTGGGTGAGAGAAAAATCTCTGCAAAAGACAACTTTTCCCATTTTTTTATACAAAGTTGGCATTTGACCAAGATATTTATCTCACCCAGCATGGGTATATGTAAAATGACACCCCAAAACACATTGCCCAACTTCTCCTGAGTACGGCGATACCACATGTGTGACACTTTTTTGCAGCCTAGATGCGCAAAGGGGCCCAAATTCCTTTTAGGAGGGCATTTTTTGACATTTGGATCCCAGACTTCTTCTCACGCTTTCGGGCCCCTAAAATGCCAGGGCAGTATAAATACCCCACATGTGACCCAATTTTGGAAAGAAGACACCCCAAGTTATTCAATGAGGGGCATGGCGAGTTCCTAGAATTTATTTTTTTGGGCACAAGTTATCGGAAATTTTTTATTTATTTTTTTCTCACAAAGTCTCCCTTTTCCGCTAACTTGGGACAAAAATGTAAATCTTTCATGGGCTCAATATGCCCCTCACGGAATACCTTGGGGTGTCTTCTTTCCGAAATGGGGTCACATGTGGGGTATTTATACTGCCCTGGCATTTTAGGGGCCCTAAAGCGTGAGAAGAAGTCTGGAATATAAATGTCTAAAAAATGTTACACATTTGGATTCATGTGAGATTTTATTTTTTTACACAAGTTAGTGGAATATGAGACTTTGTAAGAAAAAAAAAAAAAAAAACTATTTCCGCTAACTTGGGCCAAAAATTTTTCTGAATGGAGCCTTACAGGGGGGTGATCAATGACAGGGGGGTGATCAGGGAGTGTATATGGGGTGATCACCCCCCTGTCACTGATCACCCCTCTGTCATTGATAACCCCTCTGAAAGGCTCCATTCAGACGTCCATATGTTTTTTACGGATACACGGATACATGGATCGGATCCGCAAAACACATACGGACGTCTGAATGGAGCCTTACAGGGGGGTGATCAATGACAGGGGGGTGATCAATGACAGGGAAGTGATCAGGGAGTCTATATGGGCTGATAACCCCCCTGTCACTGATCACCCCCCTGTAAGGCTCCATTCAGACGTCCGTATGTGTTTTGCGGATCCGATCCATAGATGCGTGGATCCGTAAAACACATACGGACGTCTGAATGGAGCCTTACAGGGGGGTGATCATCCCATATAGACTCCCTGATCACCCCCCTGTAAGGCTCCATTCAGACGTCCGTATGTGTTTTGCGGATCCGATCCATGGATGCGTGGATCCGTAAAACACATATGGGCGTCTGAATGGAGCCTTACAGGGGGGTGATCAATGACAGGGGGTGATCAGGGAGTGTATATGAGGTGATCACCCCCCTGTCATTGATCACCCCCCTGTAAGGCTCCATTCAGACGTCCGTATGCGTTTTGCGGATCCGATCCATGTATCCGTGAATCCGTAAAACACATACGGACATCTGAATGGAGCCTTACAGGGGGGTGATCAATGACAGGGGGGTGATCAATGACAGGGGGGTGATCAGGGAGTCTATATGGAGTGATCAAGGGTTCATAAGGGGTTAATAAGTGACGGGGGGGGGTGTAGTGTAGCGTAGTGGTGTTTGGTGCTACTTTACACAGCTACCTGTGTCCTCTGGTGGTCGATCCAAACAAAAGAGACCACCAGAGGACCAGGTAGCAGGTATATTAGAAGCTGTTAATAAAACAGCGTCTAATATACCTGTTAGGGGTTAAAAAAATCGCTTTTCCAGCCTGCCAGCGAACGATCGCCGCTGGCAGGCTGGAGATCCACTCGCTTACCTTCCGTTCACGCGAGATGACGCCAATCGGCGTTAGTGTGACCTGGGAGAGCCGCCGCAATGACGCCTTTCAGCGTTAGCGTGGCGGCAAGCGGTTAATAACAGTGCCAACCACAGATCCCCATAACAGTGCCAACTGTAGTGTCCCACTAGGTAAATGTGGGCACTACACAAGGGTCAATTGGGACACGTTGTCCTCCTACTCCTAAGGGACAGTGGCAGTGTATTTCTCAGTGCATTTTAATGCATTTCAATATGTATTTATGTGTATTCTCCCCAGTTAGCTGTGCAGCAGGCCTATTAGGGTGCAGTTATTCATCCTAGACACTAGAGGGAGATAGGGAGCCCCTAGTATATATAGTGAGGCCCAGACAGAAGTGAGAGGGCACCAGCCAGAAACAAGCTGAGGGCCTCCTCCTGACATGCAGCTAGACAGCCCAGGCTTCTAGTTCCCACCAGGAGACTAGGGAAGGATTCCAGCCTGCCTGAAGTACCTGAGCCTGAGTTAGCTCAGAAGATTCCCCCCAAGAGAAGAGGGAGAAACCTGCAGTTCCCACAAGCAGAGCAGAGCCAGTGTTCCAGCTAGTCAAGTAAGCTGCAGGGCAGAAGTACTATTAACTTAAAGCAAGGGATATATACCGGAGGAAGATTGTTACCAAGGATAAAAGCCAGCATTAGGGCGTCCGGGCCATTAGGGCGTCCGGGCCTTGAGATAAGAAAAGACAGGAGTTCTTAGGAACAGTGTACACTATTTCTGAGGAGAAGGTACAGCCTGATCTGTGTGTGTTGTTGTTACCCTCTAAGCATCTTGCAAGGAACATTATACCTTCCATTGATATGAAAGCCTGCTTGTGATGTGAACCTGCTATATGGAACTGTGCTCACAACAAACTGTATAAAGTTGGACTGTTTTCCAGTAAAGAAAAGTTTGGTTCACCGCAACCTGTGTTCCTCACTTATTACAACTATAAATCGGTGTGCCACCGTTACAGGCACTGGCATCACAAATTAAAGGGACCTTGCCCTAGGCACATTAAACATCTGCAACATCCAGGGCACCTCACCCAACATCAGGCCTGGTCCCTACATACAGAGTGTGCCCCAGAGGACTTCTGTGCCAGCCTCTCCATCACTGCTCTACGCCTGCCCAGGGTCCCCCTACAAACTGTGAGTAACCCAGAGCAACCCTCGTATGCCTATTAACCGTGACCTCACAATCGCAATACCCTGCAGGTCGGCGTACTGCACAACCACAGATCCCCATAACAGTGCCAACCACAGATCCTTCATAACAGTGCCAACCACAGATCCTTCATAACAGTGCCAACCACAGATCCTCCATAACAGTGCCAACCACAGATCCTTCATAACAGTGCCAACCACAGATCCTTCATAACAGTGCCAACCACAGATCCTTCATAACAGTGCCAACCACAGATGCCCCATAACAGTGCCATCCACAGATCCCCCATAACAGTGCCATCCAAAGATCCCCCATAACACTGCAAATAGACCTCTAGCACAATTCCCTTAAAATATTGCATCGCATATCGTTATCGCATCCTGTTTGGGAAAAGCTGGTCTACTGTGATAATATAAACAATGGGGGTTCTACAAAAGAGCTATCGTGGGGCAAAATTCATATTCGTGTTTACACACTTGTTTTAAAATGAATGCTTTTGCCTTTCATAAACTATATATAAAGTAAATAATGACGCAATGCTGTGGGGCTGGTATGCAACTTTTTCCAGGGCTGTTTTTTATCCCCAGTCCGGCCCTGCTTAGGGGCTCCTGATCCCTTTGAGAATTGCAGGGAACGTGTGCCTAATAAATCAGTCGCAGGTCTCACTGACTTTCAGGGTGTTTTACAGGAATCTCGGGAGGGTCTCCTGCGGGTTGTGAGATCTTACTATGCTGACTTGTTTCAGAAGAAGGTTTTGGATAAGGAAAAAATAGCTCAATTCTTGGAGGCAACTCCAGGCCCTGATACTAATGATGTGGATTTTTCTCCTTTGACAGCAGAATTAACGATGGAGGAGGTTAAAGAGGCCATTGATCAGTTACATCTGAAGAAGGCACCAGGTCCAGATGATATTACCACAGAATTTTATAAGAAGTTCAGAGACCTCTTGGCTCTAATCCTCATGGATGTGTACAAAACCTGTCTAGAGAATTACCTGATGCCTCCGTCCATGAGGATGTCCTCGTTAATTCTGCTGTTGAAAGGTAAGGAGCCTAGTGACATCAAGAACTGGAGGCCAATTGCCCTCATAAATGTCGACAGGAAGATTCTGGCAAAAATCCTGTTTTCTACATGAGTCTGTTTGTCCCGGGCACTGTTGGCAGGCTGTCAGTTCAGCACAGTTAAAGGGCAGAACATCTCTGGAGCAGTCATCTCAATAAGGGAGATGTTTGAGAGATGTAAAGCTCTTGGTGTGGGAGATATGTTGTTGGTCTGGACCAGGCTAAAGCTTTTGACAGAGTAGACCACGAGTATCTATGGGCCACTTTGTCAAAGTACAGTATTCTGGGAGAATTTATTGATTGGCTAAAAACTTTATATTGTGAGGCGAGGAGCTTTCCTCTGATCAATGGTTGGCAAGGAGACACTTTTGAAGTAGAGGCAGGGGTGAGACAGGGTTGCCCATTGAGTCCACTGCTGTATATGTTTGCCTTAGACCCGTTTCTGAGGTCACTTTCAGCAGTGTGATTTTCAGGGGGTGTCGGTCCCCCGTTGCCTGCCTTTGAAAATAGTTGCCTAAGCAGATGATGTGACTGTGGTGATATCTGAGCCTTATGAGGTGCAGATGTTGTCTGCTGCCATCAGAAGCTACTCGGAGGCCTCCGGGTCTCTGGTCAACCTTGAGAAGAGTCAAGCGCTCTGGACTTTAAGTACTGATCCTGATTTTGATCTGCCACAATTTGCAAAGGCCTCCACCCATATTAAAATCCTTGGGTTTAAATTTGAGAGGGAAGATATTGCCAAACTAAATTGGGAAGAAAAGTTGGAATCCAGAAATGCAAAGGTTCAGCAATGGAAAAACTGGAGGTTGACCTATAGAGAAAAGGTTACTATGTTGACTTACCTGGTCCCTGACTTCTTGTATGAATCTGTTGTCTTTAGCCTGTTATTCCAAATTTTGTGGGGGAACAGGTTGAACCCAATAAAAAGAGGGATCACCTACCCACAGAGGAGAAAGGGTGGGTTGGATATGTTAAATCCAAGGGTTTTCTTTGACTCCATGTTTCTAAATGTAAATTTTGGTAGCCTGGACTCAAACAACAGTCCCCCACACTATACAGGCCCCCCACATTATACAGGCCACCCACACTATACAGGCCCCCCGATGCTGCTGCTGGGTCTCAACTAAACCAGGTCCAAGTTGAAATAGCAATGCGATTAATTTAAGTTTTAATAATCGAATTTCGATTTCAACTTAGCACTGCTATATTCCATATTCGTTAATTCTAGCCTAATATGGAATATAGCAGTGCTAAGCAGAAATCGAAATTCGATTATTATAACTTGAATTAATCGCATTGCTATTTCAACTTGCAGCTGTCCAGATCAAACCTAACCAACCAATAAAGTGAATCCTGCTCTATTTTCTTATTTGTTAAATCTAATAGTCAATTGTTCGTTCACATTAGTCAACTTTCCAATTAGTCCCCCACTATAAGTTTTAATTGCGTTTGAATGGAACATTAGTCTTATTTTCTATTGGTTGGCTCAATAGAATTAAGTTTCATTCGTACGCGAATACAACTTAGAGCAAGGTACCAATATGAAATTTGCCTGCCTATACAGTTGGTTCGTTATCTCGATAATACGTAATTTAAATAATCGTGAGCGTGCGTCTGTGCGTGCGTGCATCTGTACGTGCGTGCCTGGGATCGCAAGGAGAGTGGAGAGAGACCGATTCTACAGACGAAAATGCCAAGAAGCAATTTCGATGCGGAAAAGCTGGAATATTTGATCACTGTAAGTAATTCTACCGGAAAAAGTATGTCACTGTGCTGTTGTCCAAGTCCAAGGTGCGGCCACTGTTCCAAGTCACTCTTAAAGGGGCGACCCCTGTTCTAGTCACTGTTATAGGTGCGGCCACTGTTCCAAGTCACTCTTAAAGGGGCAGCCCCTGTTCTAGTCACTGTTATAGGTGCAGCCACTGTTCCAAGTCACTCTTAAAGGGGAAGCCACTGTTCAAGTCACTCTTAAAGGGGAAGCCACTGTTCAAGTCACTCTTAAAGGGGAAGCCACTGTTCAAGTCACTCTTAAAGGGGAAGCCACTGTTCAAGCCACTCTTAAAGGGGAAGCCACTGTTCAAGTCACTCTTAAAGGGGAAGCCACTATTCAAGTCACTCTTAAATGGGAAGCCACTGTTCAAGTCACTCTTAAAGGGGAAGCCACTGTTCAAGTCACTCTTAAAGGGGCGGCCACTGTTATAGTCACTGTTAAAGGGGAGGTCTTTGTCAAAGTCAGAAACAGACTTGAAAAAGTTACAATTGAAGATAGACTACACGTACAAAGTTTTAGTTTTAAAGAGTATAGAATTTAACGTGCTTAACTAAAAACGATACCTTTATTATTCGACTGGGTTATAGAGCAAAAGGGGTTTGCTCCAAGTGATATCCCGAATATGATAAATACATTGGGACAAAAACTCCTCTTAAAAAAAGGGAATAAATTCTTACATGTGGTCAATAATGTACCGACTAGGTAAAAATTGGGGGTGGTGGGTAGATGGATGGGAAAAGACACTTTCCCTAGATGACCCTCAAGATCTAAGATCCTGTGCCCAGGGATGTCCCCTGATGGTGGAGACACCCTGCCCCCGTACCTAAGTCTCTTTATTGCCCTAAAAACGCCCTACTAAAGAACCTGGATTGGAAATAAATAAATCCAGGGAAAACAAAAAACACATATACAGATGGAATCATGTATAAACAATAAGACAACCCCAACGCGTTTCAGCTGCAGATAGCAGCTCATCAGGAGGTGATGTGAAATCAGTGGACGTAGGGAATAACAAAAAAACAAACCGATAAATTAGATTCAAAGTGATACTTAGCTCCTATATATATATAACCTGTTAGGTTCTAATAAAGATGAGAAGCAACCTCTGTCAATGGAGACATTACCTGTGGGTAGAGACAAAATAAATCAGATATAAGTTGCATGGTGGAGGACAAGTAAATATCTCTCACCATGTCAGAAAAAACGCTCACCGATCAGAGGGGGGCCCTTGGAGTAGATACATCCAGGGTATAGGAGGCTGGAGGGCTCGAGTGGGTCTGGCAGTGTTCGGTATTTAAGCGCCGGTGTGTGGTGACACTTCCGGACGCCGAAATAGTGAACTTCCGGTTGGTGGAACGCATAGCAGTGATGCGATACGTCACTTCCGGTATTTGGACCGCATGTTGGAACGCATAGGACCCGGAAATGCGGCCAGACTCGCTGGGAGATCGTCAGGGCTAAGATAGAAGGTTATAGATGTACACATTATGTTGGAAAATTAGTGGACAGCCAGTCCTGGCCCCCACTATTATAACCCAGGGATAAAAGACCTCCCACAGAAAGTTTTTTATTATATATATTTCTATTGGGCCCTCATAAAGAGAGATAGGAGGAGTCAGCCAACTAAAGTAACAAAAATATTTACCCCACATCCTACATAATCCAAAAATATAAGAATGGGATATATGTATATGGGACAAAGATACAGTGACAACTATATGTGTCACTACTGAAGTAATGGTGCTTCCTGCACCCGCATGGTGAAAAGGGACATCGTTAAAGATATCTGAAAGGACGGAGGTTGGGACTAATTCAAAGACAAAGGAAAGAAGAACAGGCCACATATTATAGCATTGTCAAATAAAGCATGTATATGTCAGCCGTTCATTTAGACCTCCCGGTGACTGCGACCGGAAGCGATAAATCCACTCGGACTCCTTTTGGAGTATCTTCCGGTCCCAGTCACCTCCCCTCGGGAGAACCTGATGGAACTAGGATCACCTCCATGTTGATCGTTGACATGATTGGCTATGGAGGTGTCCTTTTTTTTGGCTATATCATTTACATGTACACACACTCTGCGCCTAAGCTCTCTGTAGGTTTTGCCAATATAATCTTTGGGGCAGGAACACTGGCAAATGTACACAACCCCCCGTGTTCTGCAGTTGGCAAATGTACCGATGGTGTGGACAAAATTAGTCATCGAGCAAGTGATTGTTTTAGAGGTACATATAAATTTACAGGCCTTACAGGTCCCGCATCTAAATACCCCTTTTGGTTGTCTGTCAAGCCATGTGCCCTCCTTCTTGATGCATGTATAGTGGCTATGCACGAGTCTATCTCTCAGACTCCTGCCCCTGCGGTAAGTTATTTGTGGGAAGGGGGAAATGGCTTTAGACAGATCGTCATCCATCATTAAGATGGGCCAGTGATTTTTCAAAATAGCCGTGATTTCTCTATTGGCAACATCGTAGGTGGAGACCAGGCGAATCACGTTTGTGTCCCCTTTTTTCCTATTTCTTGGTACCAGTAGGTCTCCCCTATCACTATTTTCTGCTGTCTTAAATGCTTCCCTTAGAGTGGACACAGGATAGCCTCTCTGTCTAAGCCTATTTTTTTGTTTCCTTGACTCACTATAAAAATTCTCCTTAACCGAACAGTTTTGGCGTGTACGGAGATACTGGCCTTTTGGGATGCCTCTCTTAACGGCCAGAGGATGGTGACTATCCCAATGTAAAATGTTGTTAGTGGCCGTCGGTTTACGATACATGTTTGTCACAAGATTCCCGGCTACCGATGTAATCTCCACATCGAGGAAGGTGATATTTTTAGATTGTATCTCGCTCGTAAACCTTAGGCCCACATCATTTACATTCAGAGCAGACACAAAGTTCCCAAATTCCTGTCACTCCAAAACAGGAAAATATCATCGATATCATCGTCCAAAAAAATGATCTTACTGTTCCACCACATTGCGTGGTCAGGGAACACAAACTTATCCTCCCACCAGCCCAGGAAGAGATTTGCATAGGTAGGGGCACAAGGACTGCCCATAGCAGTCCCCCTGAGCTATTAAAAGGGCGGACTCTGTCAGGGTCACTGTTACATGGGAGGCCATTGTTGATAGTCACTGTTAAAGTGGTATCCACTGTGGAGTTTAATTCTTATATTTGCTTTGAATAAAAATGTTTTTATTTTTACTTTACTTTCATATAGTTTCATAGGGAACTATATAAATATCTACTCTTTTACCATTTTCATATTAAATTTAATTTTTTATGGTTGAGATGACTATAATTAGTAATAATTGTATTTTACAACTTTGGGATTACATCCTTTAATTGTTATCTTGCAGACTATGTTGCAGAAGGGTTACGACGACCTAGGTTCTCGTGCAGAGAAACATGCCATTCTGCGGAGAATGGCCAACATCCAGTGGCAGAGGAATGGCAGGATCCATTCCAAGGAGGCCTATTTAAAAAAATGGTCTGACCTAAAACGGCACAAGATGAAGCTCATAGAACAGATCAGAGATAAAAATTGTCCAGGTACGATGCTTACATTAATTTTCTATCACCCACCTATTGTTATTTATGTGTTCAGTTATGCAAATAAGTATTTCTATCCCTTTACAACTGATAACTTAGTTCAGTGGTGTCGAACCGATGGGACGGGTGCTAGAGGCGGCACTCAGAGCCCTCTCTGTGGGCCGCATACCCTTGAAAAGGTCTAAGGCGTACTAATCGGCTTTAGACATTTCCTACCATACAGCTTCGCAGGCACACTATTAACAGCACAGTCAGCATATTAATTGTAGGCAGCTGTTACAGCAAAATGATAATTGTGTGGAAGACAGACTATACTGGTATTCAGGTACAATGGGAACGTTGGAAATTTGCAATAAATAATTTAGTTGGGTTTCTCTTCTGCCTAAAAGTTCTCCAGCACGAATTTGATAAATGTTGGGACACGTAGCTGATTATCCCTTTACAATATATACATACACTGACAGCGAGATACAGATATATGATGTAAACCCTTATCCAATGTCAAAACAGTTGACTTGGTCCACCTCATTGGAATAACCCTGCAACAGTACCTTGCGAACCAATACCCCCCGCTACCTCATCCGAGCTATTAACATACTCAACTGTAAACCATCTGAAAGACTTCATTCATAGTTTCATCGAACACCAAATCATGTGAAATCAAACATAGGGGTAATCATTATCCCATCCAGATCCCATTATAGATTAATTTGTGTACCGTTAGCTTTTTTTTTTTTTTTGCTTTGCTTGTTTATCTTGGAATTTTTGTAAAATTTGTTCATTACAGGGGTGCCTCTTCCTAAAGTGCGCGCTAAGCGCTCGAATAAGAAGAAGGTGGTAGAAGAGGAGATGATGGCAGGACCATCAGGGCATCAGGCCCATAGCCCACCTGAGGCAGATGAGGTCCAGGAGGATGAGGAGGAGGAAGACGAGGTGGTGACCACCCCCCGCCAGGAGGGTAAATATATTCTGTTGATGTTTTAATTTAAAAAATGTCCCCACACACATACAGGTGTCAGTTTAGTCTTCGCCACAGGCAGATTTGATTCAAGAAAACAATTATAAACAAGTTCAAGTTCAACCTCTAATTGTTATTCAGACTTCAGATATTACATAACCTAAAGTCCCACACTTTGCGTTCACTCCAAGCAGTGTAACAAAAATATTAGTATGTCACCACTCTTTAGGGTCTGTCAGAGACCATCCTCATTTCTCTGCAGGTTCAGTTTTCACATCTCCTGTCCACACTTGAAAAGAACATTATTTTTAATCTAAACTTTATTAAAAAGGCTTGATGGAGTACAGGAGTGACCTGTGCCAGTATATCTGTCTGGGCACTCAGTACAAAAACCCAGGACCCTAATTAATTCCACGTAAAGTTTTTTTTTACAGCTAGCTGATGTTACTGGTGTACTGATTTCCGTAAAGTATCTGAATGAGGCATACTGTTTAATATTGGATGTAACGAGCATCCAAAATATGAAATTTTTCTTAGACTAAAAAATAAAGTGCACAAAACAATATTAATATTTATCTAAAAAATGGTGTAAAAACTATGAAACTGTAAACAAAGAACGTACAACACACAACAGTAATATAAAACATGAACACTATAAAGTAATTAATCTACATAAAAAGCATCAACTTAACTACTAAGTCCATAACCCTAAAGTCTAAAGAACTATTATTAAGGCCTCATGCACACGACAGTATTTTTTTACTGTCCGCAAAACGGGGTTCCATTGGTCCGTGATCCGTGACAGTTTTTTCGTCCGTGGGTCTTCCTTGATTTTTGGAGGATCCACGGACATGAAAAAAAAGTCGTTTTGGTGTCCGCCTGGCCGTGCGGAGCCAAACGGATCCGTCCTGAATTACAATGCAAGTCAATGGGGACGGATCCGTTTGACGTTGACACAATATGGTGCACGGATCCGTCCCCATTGACTTTCAATGTAAAGTCAGGAGTCCCTTTTATACCATCGGATCAGAGTTTTCTCCAATCCGATGGTATATTTTAACTTGAAGCGTCCCCATCACCATGGGAACGCCTCTATGTTAGAATATACTGTCGGATATGAGTTAGATCGTGAAAACTCATATCTGACAGTATATTCTTACACAGAGGCGTTCCCATGGTGATGGGGACGCTTCTAGTTAGAATATACTACAAACTGTGTACATGACTGCCCCCTGCTGCCTGGCAGCACCCGATCTCTTACAGGGGGCCGTGATCAGCACAATTAACCCCTCAGGTGCCGCACCTGAAGGGGTTAATTGTACGTATCATAACCCCCTGTAAGAGATCAGGGCTGCCAGGCAGCAGGGGGCAGACCCCCCCCTCCCCAGTTTGAATATCATTGGTGGCCAGTGCGGCCCCCCCCCTCTAATAATAGGTTGGTGGCACAGTGTGCGGCCCCCCCGCCCCCCCCTTCCTCCCTCTATTGTAATAATAGGTTGGTGGCACAGTGTGCGGCTCCCCGCCCCCCCCTTTCCTCCATCTATTGTAATAATTTGTTGGTGGCACAGTGTGCGCCCCCCCCCTTCCTCCCTCTATTGTAATAATTCGTTAGTGGCACAGTGTGCGCCCCCACCCGGCCCCCCCCCTTCCTCCCTCTATTGTAATAATTCGTTGGTGGCACAGTGTGCGCCCCCCATCGGCCCCCCTCCCTCTATAGCATTAACAACATTGGTGGCAGTGTGCGGCCTCCCATCTCCCCCTCCCCCCCGATCATTGGTGGCAGCGGAGTTCCGATCGGAGTCCCAGTTTAATCGCTGGGGCTCCGATCGGTAACCATGGCAACCAGGACACTACTGCAGCCCTGGTTGCCATGGTTACTTAGCAATAGTACAATAGTAGAAGCATCATACTTACCTGCTGGCTGCTGCGATGTCTGTGTCCGGCCGGGAGCTCCTCCTACTGATAAGTGACAGTTCATTTAGCAATGCGCCGCACAGACCTGTCACTTACCAGTAGGAGGAGCTCCCGGCCGGACACAGACATCGCAGCAGCCAGCAGGTAAGTATGATGCTTTTACTATTGTACTATTGCTAAGTAACCATGGCAACCAGGACTGCAGTAGCGTCCTGGTTGCCATCGTTACCGATCGGAGCCCCAGCGATTAAACTGGGACTCCGATCGGAACTCCGCTGCCACCATTGATGGGGGGTGGGGGGTGGGGGAGAGGGGAGGTCGCACACTGCCACCAATGTTGTTAATGCTATAGAAGGAGGGGGGCCGATGGGGGGTGCACACTGTGCCACCAACAAATTATTACTATAGAGGGAGGAAGGGGGGGCGCACACTGTGCCACCAATGAATTATTACAATAGAGGGAGGAAGGGGGGGCGGGGGGGGCGCACACTGTGCCACCAACGAATTATTACAATAGAGGGAGGAAGGGGGCGGCACTGGCCACCACTGAAATTTAAACTGGGGAGAGAGGGGTCTGCCCCCTGCTGCCTGGCAGCCCCGGATCTCTTATAGGGGCTATGATATGCACAATTAACCCCTTCAGGTGCGACACCTGAGGGGTAAATTGTGCGGATCAGAGCCCCCTGTAAGAGATCGGGTGCTGCCAGGCAGCAGGGGGCAGTCTTGTACACAGTTTGTAGTGTATTCTAACTAGAAGCATCCCCATCACCATGGGAACGCCTCTGTGTTAGAATATACTGTCGGATATGAGTTTTCACGAAGTGAAAACTTAGATCTGAAAAAGCTTTTATGCAGACGGATCTTCGGATCCGTCTGTATGAAAGTAACCTACGGCCACGGATCACGGACACGGATGCCAATCTTGTGTGCATCCGTGTTTTTTCACGGACCCATTGACTTGAATGGGTCCGTGAACCGTTGTCCGTCAAAAAAATAGGACAGGTCATATTTTTTTGACGGACAGGATACACGATCACGGATGTGGCTGCAAAACGGTGCATTTTCCGATTTTTCCACGGACCCATTGAAAGTCAATGAGTCCGCAAAAAAAAAACTGAAAACGGCACAACGGCCACGGATGCACACAACGGTCGTGTGCATGAGGCCTAATCCTAACTAAACCAATATATAATGGATTAACATAGTAACATAGTATATAAGGCCGAAAAAAGACATTTGTCCATCCAGTTCGGCCTGTCATCCTGCAAGTTGATCCAGAGGAAGGCAAAAAAGAAACCTGAGGTAAAAGCCAATTTTGATAATCTTTCAGGGTACTGTAGTTGCCCCATTCCAGTCATTACTTTAGTTGCCCTCCTCTGGACCCTCTCCAGCTCTGCTATGTCTGCCTTGTTCACAGGAGCCCAGAACTGTACACAGTCCTCCATGTGTGGTCTGACTAGCGATTTGTAAAGTGGTAGGACGATGTTCTTATCACGGGCATCTATGCCCCTTTTGATGCAACCCATTATCTTATTGGCCTTGGCAGCAGCTGCCGGACACTGGTTTATGCAGCTTAGTTTGCTGTTTATTAAAATTCCTAGGTCCTTTTCCATGTCAGTGTTACCCAGTGTTTTACCATTTAGTATGTATGGGTGACTTGCATTATTCCTTCCCATGTGCATAACTTTACATTTATCAGTGTAAAACCTCATCTGCCCCTTATCTGCCCAAGCCTCCAGTCTATCCAGATCCCTCTGTAGTAGTATACTGTCCTCTGTAGTGTGTGTGTATATATATATATATATATATATATATATACAGTATACTGTCCTCTGTAGTATATATACAGTATACTGTCCTCTTCAATGTTAATTACTTTACACAGTTTAGTGTAATCTGCGAAAATTGATATTTTACTATGCAAGCCTTCTACAAGATCATTAGTAAATATATTGAAGAGAATAGGGCCCAATACTGACCCCTGGGGTACCCCACTAGTGACAGTGACCCAATCTGAGTGTGTACCGTTAATAACCACCCTCTGTTTTCTATCCCTCAGCCAGTTACTTACCCACATACAGACGTTTTCGCCCAGTCCGAGCATTCTCATTTTATATACTAACCTTTTTATGTGGTACAGTGTCAAATGCTTTGGAGAAGTCCAGATACACGACATCCATTGATTCGCCGCTGTCAAGTCTAGAACTTACCTCCTCATACAAAACTTATTGAATTAGTTTGGCATGACCGATCCCTCACGAAGCCTTGCTGATATGGTGTTATTTGCTTATTTCCGTTGAGATGCTCTAAGATAGCATCTCTCAGAAAACCTTCAAACAGTTTACCCACAACAGATGTTAAACTTACCGGCCTATAGTTTCCAGGCTCTGTTTTTGGACCCTTTTTGAATATTGGCACCACATTTGCCATGCGCCAATCCTGTGGGACATTACCTGTCAGTATAGAGTCTGCAAATATCAGAAATAAGGGTCTGGCTATGACATTACTTAATTCCTTTAGGATACGGGGGTGTATGCCATCTGGTCCTGGCGATTTATCTATTTTAATCTTTTTAAGTCGCTGATGTACTTCTTCCTGGGTCAGACAGGGCTTTATCTGCTTTATACACCAAACAATGATTGTCTTTTCAAGTAGATTTAAAATTTATATTTCCTTCACTTTTACAGCAATAAACACCTTAATTAAAGAGGGGAAAAATGTGCAGCGGGAGCAGTGCGACCGGATGAAAAAGTTGAGGGCGCAGCTGATGAGAAGGATGAGGGATGAGCTGACCCTAGCAGAAGAGGCCAACCAAAAGGCCCTGGATGGACTGCTCCAAAAGCTCCCAAAAATTTTAAAAATTGCCTTAATTTCTTTTTTTTTTTTCATTTGTTTTTTGGGGGCTTCTGTTATTTATATTCTTAATATTATTTTTATTTAAAGATTGTTTTATAAAACTTTATTGTTCTATAAAATTTGTTGTGTTTTTGTTTTATTGTAACCAATGGGGTTACAGTACGGACAATTTAGTCTGGGCCAAAGTAATAATTCATTATCATTACATACAGCAGCCGCCGTTACATGGAAACAGGGTAATAGACATGGCGCCGCTTATGGTCGCACCACTTATTCACTATGACTATTTTCTTGTGCCGGTGGTCATGTGTGTGCCACAATTCAAACCGAATACTGCGGACTGTGGCGCTCTTAGCAGCACGCGTGACGGGACCAGGTCCAATCATAGACCTTGTACAACATGCATACATGTAATCCAAAACTATTAAAATACAAGTATTTAAACTTAATGTGATCATGTCATCAAAAAATAAATAAATTATGGCTATAAATGGAAAAAATTAGATTTTAGGTTACCGTTATAACATTACATTGTATTTAAATTGCATGTGTGTGGGGTATGAGCAATGGGGTATTGGCCAATGGCCATGTGAGGAGAGGTGTACCTGTGTAGTGAGGCGACGGTACGGTATGGGGTGTACAGCTGGTTCGCCTCTACGTGGTGCACCCTGGGTTATGGTAAATGAACCAGCGAATACTGAACTACTGGAGGTCAATCATTACTTCCCATGAACTGTGTGTAAGTGAGGAGGTGGGGGGGACATGATGGAGGGGGGTTTAAGGTGGTGGAGGGTTTAAGGGGGAGGTGGGGTTGGTGTGGGTTTTATAGCGTGGGATATACAGTGTGTAGCACGTAAATAGAGGTGCTATGTGCATATGAGAGATTTTTGTCTGCTATCCATACATACATGTTACAGACATTGTAGTGTGATGTAACCACTTTAATTTGTGCCATTATCATTTACCGCTTCACACCCAATGACTTAGTTATACTTCATCCAGCAGAATAATTAAACATAGATCAATCCTTATGCGGGCGCCGTGGCCACCTGCTTTGTGTGGCTGCATAAACCCACGGCTAATGTCCGTGACCGTCAGTAATACCGAAGGTGGACATTTAACCCATAAGATGTAGTGGTCACTTGGTAACTATAAGAATACAAGCAATACGAATATTTTAGCAATAGTGTTGAATTCGAAATGCAACTAATTTTTATTGCATTGCAATTCCAGCTTTGGAGATTTTGCTATAGGTGGTATTGGTAGAATTAACTAATAAAACAAATATAGTACTGTATGTCAGAATAGTGCCTTATAAAAGTTGGATTCACAATGTGGTTAATAATAATAGCAAATATTATCACATTGTGATTAAAAATTAGCACTGCTAGATTCAATATCAGTTAATTCTAGACCCATTCCATTAGAGACCCAGCAGCAGCCTTAAGTTGAAATCGCAGTGCGATTAATATAACTCGAAGTAATCGCATGGCGATTTCAACTTAGTAATGCTATATTCCATATTCGTCGTTAATTCTAGCCTAAGGAATATAGCAGTGCTAAGTTGAAATCGCAATTCGATTAATTCAAGTTATAATAATCGAATTGCGATTTCAACTTGGACCTGGTTTACTATGGTTGGCTTGGTAGAATTAGCGAATATGACGAATGTATTCGTCATATTCCACAAAACGAAGATAACAAAGTATTCTCCATCTTCGTTTTAGCTAATTATTCATCAACTTCGCTAATTCTAGCAATCATATAGGAAAGTTTACTATAGAGACAGCTAAGTTTAATTCGTTATGCGATTATATTACTGCTTTTATTTTTATAAATAGAATAATTATAATAATTATCAGGTATTATAATTATTCTATTTATTAAAAAAAAAGCAGTAATATAATCGCATAGCGAATTAAACTTAGCTGTCTCTATAGTAAACTTTCCTATACGATTGCTAGAATTAGCGAAGTTGATGAATAGGTAGCTAAAACGAAGATGGAGAATACTTCGTTATCTTCGTTTTGTGGAATATGGCGAATACATTTGTTATCTTCGTTTTGTGGAATATGACGAATACATTCGTCATATTCACTAATTCTACCAAGCCAACCATAGTAAACCAGGTCCAAGTTGAAATCGCAATTTGATTATTATAACTTGAATTAATCGAATTGCGATTTCAGCTTAGCACTGCTATATTCCATATTAGGCTAGAATTAACGAATATGGAATATAGCAGTGCTAAGTGGAAATCGAAATTCGATTATTATAACTTGAATTAATCGAATTGCGATTTCAACGTAATTCTCAAATCCGACAGTACATTCTAGTATATGGAGACGTTCCCATGGTGATGGGGACGCTCCATGAGCACGGAAGTCGGCAGAAGCGGCAACGGGCACTGACTGGAGCAGTCAGGAAGCCAGGAATCCAAAGGACAGGTAAAAACAACTTTAGGGAAGTGGGAAAGAAAGAAATATAACAATAAAAAAAAAATATATATATATATTCGATTTCGCGAATATATAGAACTATATTCTAAATATTCGCGAAATCTCGATGTTACGATATTCGAGAAAAAAATTTGAATATTCGCGCTCAACACTACTGGAGACTAAGACCAGGAAGGATCTCTATATCAGGATCTGTAGGACATTCTCTAACTTGCAGCCAGCACTGAGAGACTGCACAACGGCCACCTTGCAGGAAAGTCTAAAGTTCCTCAATGGACGGATGCTTCCTGCTAAGTTTTTTTACATCACCTGGCAGTCGTTGCAGGGGAAGCTTTTTGTCAGAGGCAATTTAAAATTT
The DNA here is from genome assembly GCF_014858855.1 of Bufo gargarizans. Lineage (NCBI taxonomy): Eukaryota > Metazoa > Chordata > Amphibia > Anura > Bufonidae > Bufo > Bufo gargarizans. The sequence goes on from NC_058081.1 coordinate 706,759,559, forward strand.
CTGAGTGTCTCAGATCGCATGTGCCCCTTGGGCTGTCAGCAAGAGGAGACGATGGAACATTTTATAACTGAGTGCGGGGGAGGGCGACAGATATGGCAGGAGATAACCAGTAAGCTAAAAATCCTAAGACTGCAGTCTCTAACCTACTTAGACATCATCTATGGCGTAACATCACAGGCAGCTGACATTGACCAGGGGACCGTGCATCTGATTATTACCACCATCAAATATTACCACTGGCATACAAGAACAAGAGTGTCCATCCACAGTGAGCTCTTCAATCATAGGAAAGCCGTAAACCTCATCCTGTCAGAGCTGAGGTAGATCAGAGCTATAGAGGTTAGGAGGAAGGGCAAGTATGAAAAATAATGGAGGAATGTATATTTGGAGTAATTTGGTTCATGTATCCTGAAATTGTGTTTATTTATTCATCCTTTCTCCCATTTAGCTGCAATGGACTCTTAAGTTAAAGTTATTATAAATGTATTCTTTAGACAATAAGTATGATTTCTGTTAATAATTGTTCATTCTGATTCTGAAATGTATTGTTGCATTTTTGCTTGTTTTTACTAATAAAAATGGCCTCCTATGTACAAGAATATAAATACTATAATACTGCTCCTATGTACAGGAATATAACTACTATAATACTGCCTCTTATGTACAATTATATAACTACTATAATACTGCTCCTATGTACAAGAGTATAACTACTATAACACTGCCTCCTATGTACAAGAATATAACTACTATAATACTGCCTCCTATGTACAAGAATATAACTACTATAATACGGCCTCCTATGTACAAGAATATCACTACTATAATACTGTTCCTATGTACAAGAATATAACTACTATAATACTACCTCCTATGTACAAGAATATCACTACTATAATACTGCTCCTATGTACAAGAATATAACTACTATAATACTTCTCCTATGTACAAGAATATAACTGCTATAATACTACTCCTATGTACAAGAATATAACTAGTATAATACTTCTCCTATGTACAAGAATATAACTACTATAATACTGCCTTCTATGTACAAGTATATAACTACTATAATACTGCTCCTGTGTACAAGAATATAACTACTATAATACTGCTCCTATGTACAAGAATATAACTACTATAATACTGCTCCTATCTGCATGAATATAACTACTATAATACTGCTCCTATCTACAAGAATATAACTACTATAATACTGCTCCTATGTACAAGAATATAACTACTATAATACTGCTCCTATGTACAAGAATATAACTACTATAATACTGCTCCTATCTACAAGAATATAACTATTATAATACTGCTACTGTGTACAAGAATATAACTACTATAATACTGCCTCCTATGTACAAGAATATAACTACTATAATACTGCCTCCTATGTACAAGAATATAACTATTATAATACTGCTACTGTGTACAAGAATATAACTACTATAATACTGCTCCTATGTACAAGAATATAACTACTATAATACTGCTCCTATGTACAAGAATATAACTACTATAGCTGAATTGGCGGAGGCCAGGACGGGACTGAAAAACTTGCTCAACGCCAAATCAGCGAAACTTATATTCCGCTCCAGGTTTAAAGCTTATGCCCATGGGAACAAAGGGAATAAACTGATGTCTGCCATGGCTAAGCAACGTCACGTGGATTCATTTATCCCTGCTATTCTAGATGTGAAAGGCAATAAGCACAAGTCGACTCACGATATAGCGAAAGCGTTTAGTGCTTTTTATGCGGATCTGTATAACCTCCCCACTCCAAACCGTCCTGGTTCAGCCTCTATTGAGCAAGCCACAGATGAGTTCCTGTCCACTCTGAAACTGCCCTCTATTAGTCCCCTGTATGCTTCCCAACTAGTCGCCCCTGTATCAAGAGAGGAAATTGGCAAGGTCCTTTCCTCCATTCCTTCAGGCAAAAGTCCAGGCCCGGATGGACTCCCTATATCGTATTACAAGACCTTCAAAGACGTTTTGACTCCTCGTTTTCAGGCATTCTGTAATTTCCTCCTGTCTGGAGGCTCTCTACCCCCCAAACGTTAGAGGCCCACATAACTATAATCCATAAAGAAAACAAAGACCCCCTCCACTGTGGCAGTTATCGCCCGATTTCACTGCTAAATGCGGATGTCAAGTGGTGGGCCAAGATACTGGCGCAGCGAATACAGCTGATCCTGCCGGATCTTATTGATAGCGAGCAAGTGGGGTTTGTGCGTGGCAGACAGGGCTGTGAAAACACAATACATTTGCTCCATCTTATAGATTGGGCTAGAAGCTCCTCTACGCCTCTGGCTTTGCTGAGCACGGACGCGGAGAAGGCCTTCGACAGGGTCGGTTGGCATTATATGTCACGGGCCCTGTCGAGGTTTGGTTTCCCAGATTCGTTTATATCTGCGATCTTCACTCTGTACTCAGCCCCGTCTGCCAGACTCAAAATAAATGGTACGCTTTCTCCCTCCTTTTCCATATCCAATGGGACGAGGCAGGGGTGTCCTCTCTCCCCATCTCTATTCGTCATAGTGATGGAGACTCTGCTGTGTAAGATCCGGCAGGATCCTGCTGTTAGGGGCTTGACCATTGATTCTCGGACCCACTTGACAGCCGCATTTGCAGATGATCTACTTATCATGACCTCCAATCCCGAAACATCCTTCCCTAGGCTTTTGTCTCTTTTTGAGGAGTTTGGCTATGTGTCAAACTTTAAAATCAACTATAGCAAGTCAATGGCCCTAAACGTTACTTGTCCAGAATCGGTTAAAGAGGCCCTTTAGAATACTACCCCCTTTCACTGGGCTACAAAAGACATAGTATTTTTGGGAGTGCACGTCCCGGCTCAGACGAAGGACTTATTTGCTCTGAATTATGCCCCCTTATTGTCCTCAGTTAGGAAGCAGCTGCACTCTATTAAACTGCCGTTTATTTCTTGGTGTGGCAAGAGGAACTACCTTAACACCTTTATAGCTCCTAAATTTTTGTACCTTCTGCAGGTGTTGCCTATCTGGCTGCCGCACTCATTTTTTGTAGACATCCGCAGAGTTTTCTCCCTCTTTTTGTGGGGAAGTAAACCCTCCAGAATTGCTTATTCGGTGCTGACCAGAGAGAGGAGGTTTGGCGGCTTTGGTTTGCCCGACATGCGTTCCTACTATATGGCCTTTCAACTATTTAGAGGTCTATCCCTCCTCAATAGCACTTATAGTGCTCCATATGTGTGTCTTGAGCGCTCCCTGCTCTCCACTAGAATGAAGCGGATTCTCTGGGGGTTGTCCCCTTGTTCTCCGGGTAGTTCCTCTTTGCCACTCCTATGGAAGGGTATGTTTGTTGAGTGGGCCAAGCAGTTTAAGGATAGAACACTTGAGTTTCCCCTACCGGGTACTCCGCTTTCCTCTTTACAGTTTTATGTCCATCCGGAAGCCGAGAAGCCCTCAGGTATCTGGCCTCTTTTGGCCGAGATCCCTTTAAGTGAGATTAGGTCCCCGGATGGGTCCCTGGATTGGTCCACGGTCTTCAATGACCCTAAAGTCAAAAAAGCTTCCTTCCTACAGAGTTTTGCCCTGCAGAAGGAGATGATTAAGCTACCACCCCCCACCACCCCCCACCACCTCTGGAACCCCCTCTTGGCTGTCTAAGAGACTATCAGATGCCCGTAGGATCCCTAAACCGCTGTCTACCATATATAAGGAGTTACTCTCAGCCTCCCCTCCTGAGCTACATTTCCTTTCTTCATGGGAAAGGGAATTGTCCATCCACCTTACAGACCCGGAAAGGGCTTTTGTCCTTACACACTCTCACGGCTTTAGCCGCTGTATTAAGGTACAAGAAAACTCGTATAAGCTGCTTACGAGATGGTACAAGTCCCCGGAGTTCTTGCATAGGCTTAACGCAGATTTCCCAAGTGAGTGCTGGAGGTGTAGAAAAGACGTAGGCTCTCTATTAGAGTTGAGCGAACACCTGGATGTTCGGGTTCGAGAAGTTCGGCCGAACTTCCCGAAAATGTTCGGGTTCGGGTTCCGAACCCGATCCGAACTTCGTCCCGAACCCGAACCCCATTGAAGTCAATGGGTACCCGAACTTTTCGGCACTAAAAAGGCTGTAAAACAGCCCAGGAAAGGGCTAGAGGGCTGCAAAAGGCAGCAACATGTAGGTAAATCCCCTGCAAACAAATGTGGATAGGGAAATGAATACAAATAAAAATTAAATAAATAAAAATTAACCAAAATCAATTGGAGAGAGGTCCCATAGCAGAGAATCTGGCTTCCCGTCACCCACCACTGGAACAGTCCATTCTCAGATATTTAGGCCCCGGAACCCAGGCAGAGGAGAGAGGTCCCGTAACAGAGAATCTGGCTTCATGTCAGCAGAGAATTAGTCTGCATGTCATAGCAGAGAATGAGGCTTCACGTCAGCCACCACTGCAACAGTCCATTGTCATAAATTTAGGCCCAGCACTAGTGTTGAGCGGCATGTCCCATATTCGAATTCGCGAAATTTCGCGAATATTCGAAAGAATATTCGTAAAATATTCGCGAATATTCGAATTCGTTATTATTTCGCATATGCGATAATTTGAATTTTCGCATCGCATAATACAGTCATGTGAAAAAATTAGGACACCCTTTGAAAGCATGTGGTTTTTTGTAACATTTTTAATAAAAGGTTATTTCATCTCCGTTTCAACAATACAGAGAGATTAAAGTAATCCAACTAAACAAAGAAAACTGAAGAAAAGTCTTTTCAAGATCTTCTGTAAATGTCATTCTACAAAAATGCCTATTCTAACTGAGGAAAAAGATAGGACACCCTCACATGTATTCCCTCTTAAATTGGCTCAGATCTCACACAGGTATATCACACCAGGTGCACATAATTAGTAGATCGTTACTCTGCATGTTGAATGAGGCTTGCCCTATTTAAACCTCAGACATTTAGTTTGGTGTGCTCCTGACTGTTGAAGTGAGAGTGAGCACCACGGTGAGAGCAAAAGAGCTGTCAGAGGACTTCAGAAAAAAGATTGTAGCAGCCTATGAGTCTGGGAAGGGATTTAAAAAGATCTCAAAAGATTTTGAAATCAGCCATTCCACTGTCCGGAAGATAGTCTACAAGTGGAGGGCTTTCAAAACAACTGCCAACATGCCCAGGACTGGTCGCCCCAGCAAGTTCACCCCAAGAGCAGACCGCAAGATGCTAAAAGAGGTCTCCAAAAACCCTAAAGTGTCATCTCGAGAACTACAGCAGGCTCTGGCTACTGTTGATGTAGAAGTACATGCCTCTACAATCAGAAAGAGACTGTACAAGTTTAACTTGCATGGGAGGTGTGCAAGGAGGAAACCTTTGCTTTCCAAGAGAAACATCGAGGCCAGACTGACATTTGCCAGAGATAAAGTTGACAAAGACCAGGACTTCTGGAATAATGTTCTTTGGACAGATGAGTCCAAAATTGAATTATTTGGACACAACAGCAGAGGACATGTTTGGCGTAAACCAAACACAGCATTCCAAGAAAAGAACCTCATACCAACTGTGAAGCATGGAGGTGGAAGTGTCATGGTTTGGGGCTGCTTTGCTGCAGCAGGACCTGGTCAGCTCACCATCATAGAATCCACGATGAATTCTACTGTGTATCAGAAGGTGCTTGAAGAACATGTGAGACCATCAGTTAGAAAATTAAAGCTGAAGCGGAACTGGACCATGCAACATGACAATGACCCAAAACATACTAGTAAATCAACCAAAGATTGGCTGAAAAAGAAGAAATGGAGAGTCCTGGAATGGCCAAGTCAAAGTCCAGATTTGAATCCCATTGAGATGCTGTGGGGTGACTTGAAAAGGGCTGTACGTGCAAGAAACCCCTCAAACATCTCACAGCTGAAAAAGTTCTGCATTGAGGAGTGGGGTAAAATTTCCTCAGACCGATGTCGAAGACTGGTAGATGGCTACAAGAACCGTCTCACTGCAGTTATTTCAGCCAAAGGAGGTAACACTCGCTATTAGGGGCAAGGGTGTCCTATCTTTTTCCTCAGTTAGAATAGGCATTTTTGTAGAATGACATTTACAGAAGATCTTGAAAATACTTTTCTTCAGTTTTCTTTGTTTAGTCGGATTACTTTAATCTCTCTGTATTGTTGAAACGGAGATGAAATAACCTTTTATTAAAAATGTTACAAAAAACCACATGCTTTCAAAGGGTGTCCTAATTTTTTCACATGACTGTACATATGCTATGCAAAATTCGCATGTGCGCTAATGAAATCGCCTTACGAAGATTCGCAACTCAATTCAATCACTAATGTATGAATGCAAAGCCTGTTCTGGGACAAGTGTAGATATTCGCATGTGCGCTAATATAATCGCCTTACGAAGATTCGCACCTCAATCACTTTCTAGGCAATGTGAGACTTTTGGGAATCAATCGAGATACAGTGGGGGGTGATGACAGTAGTTGACAGAGTACAGATCAATGTAATCTGTAAGGTGGAAAGTAAAATAAAAAATACGAATATTCGTAAATCAAATTTTACGAAGTTCTACGTATTCGCGAATATGGTGCTATACTATATGAATGCACAGGCCTTTGCCTCTCTGTTCTGGGGACAAGTGTAGATATTTGCATTTGCGTTAATAAAATCGCCTTACGAAGATTCGCAGCTCAATTCAATCACTAATGTATGAATGCAAAGCCCTTTGCCTCTGTTCTGGGACAAGTGTAGATATTCGCATGTGCGCTAATAAAATCGCCTTACGAAGATTCGCAACTCAATTCACTAATGTATGAATGCAAGGCCCTTTGCCTCTGTTCTGGGACGTGCCGATATTCGCATGTGCGCTAATAAAATCGCCTTACGAAGATTCGCGCCTCAATCACTTTCTAGGCAATGTGAGTAAGATCTGAGCTGTTGGACCTTTGGGAAACAATCAATTATATGTGTACTGTAATTTTGTGGGGGGGAAAAAAAAAAAAACAACGAATATTCGTTTTTACGAATATATAGCACTATATTAGAAATATTCGCGAAATAGCGAAGTTGCGATATTCGCGAAAAAAATTCGCTTTTCGAATATTCGCGCTCAACACTACCCAGCACCCAGGCAGAGGAGAGAGGTCCCGTAACAGACAATCTGGCTTCATGTCAGCAGAGAATTAGTCTGCATGTCATAGCAGAGAATGAGGCTTCACGTCACCCACCACTGTAAGAGTCCATTTTCATAAGTTTAGGCCCAGCACCCAGGCAGAGGAGAGAGGTCCCGTAACAGACAATCTGGCTTCATGTCAGCAGAGAATTAGTCTGCATGTCATAGCAGAGAATGAGGCTTCACGTCAGCCACCACTGCAACAGTCCATTGGCATATATTTAGGCCCAGCACCCAGGCAGAGGAGAGAGGTCCCGTAACAGACAATCTGGCTTCATGTCAGCAGAGAATCAGTCTTCATGTCATAGCAGAGAATCAGGCTTCACGTCACCCACCACTGTAAGAGTCCATTTTCATATATTTAGGCCCAGCACCCAGGCAGAGGAGAGAGGTCCCGTAACAGAGCATCTGACTTCATGTCAGCAGAGAATTAGTCTGCATGTCATAGCAGAGAATGAGGCTTCACGTCACCCAACATTGGAACAGTCCATTGGCATATATTTAGGCCCAGCACACAGGCAGAGGAGAGAGGTCCCGTAACAGACAATCTGGCTTCATGTCAGCAGAGAATCAGTCTGCATGTCATAGCAGAGAATCAGGCTTCACGTCACCCAACATTGGAACAGTCCATTGGCATATATTTAGGCCCCGGCACCCAGACAGAGGAGAGGTTCATTCAACTTTGGGTAGCCTCGCAATATAATGGTAAAATGAAAATAAAAATAGGATTGAATGAGGAAGTGCCCTGGAGTCCAATAATATATGGTTAAGGGGAGGTAGTTAATGTCTAATCTGGACAAGGGACGGACAGATCCTGTGGGATCCATGCCTGGTTCATTTTTATGAACGTCAGCTTGTCCACATTGGCTGTAGACAGGCGGCTGCGTTTGTCTGTAATGACGCCCCCTGCCGTGCTGAATACACGTTCAGACAAAACGCTGGCCGCCGGGCAGGCCAGCACCTCCAAGGCATAAAAGGCTAGCTCTGGCCACGTGGACAATTTAGAGACCCAGAAGTTGAATGGGGCCGAACCATCAGTCAGTACGTGGAGGGGTGTGCACACGTACTGTTCCACCATGTTAGTGAAATGTTGCCTCCTGCTAACACGTTGCGTATCAGGTGGTGGTGCAGTTAGCTGTGGCGTGTTGACAAAAGTTTTCCACATCTCTGCCATGCTAACCCTGCCCTCAAAGGAGCTGGCATTGACACAGCTGCCTTGGCGACCTCTTGCTCCTCCTCTGCCTTGGCCTTGGGCTTCCACTTGTTCCCCTGTGACATTTGGGAATGCTCTCAGTAGCGCGTCTACCAACGTGCGCTTGTACTCGCGCATCTTCCTATCACGCTCCAGTCAGGCCGGACGAGGAGCGCAGCGGTGGGGGAGGCCGTTCATGAAGAGGTGATGGCAGTGAAGGGACAGGTGAGGTAAGGGTTAAGTGGGAGACAGGGTCAGTTAGGCGCGAGTTGTCAGGGGAGGGGGTGGGGGCGTGGCTAGCGCTTGCGAGGGGAAGAGGCGGGAGAGAGAGGACAGTGCGGCCAGGGCAAGCGAACGGAGCGGACCTGTGTTGAGATGGCGTCTCAGGGGATGTCGGTGGAGCAGCTGCTGGAGTGGCTGAGGAGAGAGGCGGAGGTGCGGGGGCCTGGCTGGCTGCAGGAGCAGGTGGGTGCGTGCGGAGTCTTGCCTGCTCCTGTGGCTACCCCTCTTGAACGGGCGGCAAGGCCGCGGCGGGGTCACCCACCGGCGCGCCTCAGCCCTGAAAGCACCCCCCGGGCCCGGCGCCGAGTCGGGAGCCCCTCTGCGGACCCTCCGCGGCGGAGGGCGGCCGCTCGGCCTGCAGTGAGTCGCCCTCGCCGCGGGAGGAATCCCACTACACGGCGGGGCCCTGAGAGGAGCGGGACGCCCCCTCCCCCGCTCCCGGTGGCAGTCTTGGTGGATGCGGGACCAGGAACGGTGGACCGGCCTGGGCCTTCTTACAGCGGGCGGTCCACTCGGCGGCAGGATGAGTTCCAGGCGCTTCGGGCTGCATGGGATGGAGGGGATTCCCCGTGCAGGCCCAGAGAAGATCGAGGCGGTGAGGTAGAGGGTCCCCTCGTCGACACGGACGCCGCGGTTCCGGCCCGGGGGCCTTCCAGTGTGGTCCAGAGGGTCGTCCAGGTGGTCCAGGAAGAGCAGCCGTCGACGTCTGGGAGCTACGCCAGAGAAGTGTCGGTGCGGCGGGAGTCTGGATCAGCGGCAGCGGGAGTCACAGCGCCCGTGGTGCCTGGTGAGATTGCATGGGGACCCATTTTAGCGCAGGGCTTCCCGGTGGGGGGGGCTGGGGGTGGGGCGGCCATGGGTGAGTTAGGTAAGGGGTTGGGGCAGTTGTTGGGGGGGCTGGCGGGATGGTTGTCTGGGTTGGGGTCCGGAGGGGGGTCGCCATTGCAGGGGTGGGGAGTGTTGCCGGGGTTGGGGGCTGGGGCGTCGGGGGGGGCGGCTGGGTCAGTGTCGGTGGAGACGCAGGTTGGGGGGGATGCGGAGGGGCAGAGGTTGGATGACAGGGCGCGTGGCGAGGTGTATGTGTGCTTTGAGGGCCCTTTGGGGGCTCATTTGAAGCAGGAGGTGCGGGAAAAGATATGGAAGGGGGAGTATGTGGAGATTTTTTCGCTGCTCCCGTTGGAACGGTTTAACTTGGACAGGGGGAAGAAGGATGAGGGTAAGAAGGTGGAGGAGGAGGAGAAGCGGCGGCATCGGCTGATTCCGCGGACATTTGCTAATTGGCTTCAGGCGTTTGCCATTTTAGCTAGTGTCATTGGGGAACGGTCCCCGGAGTGCTGTTCGGCTCTGTTTTGCTATCAGGACGCCATAGGGGAAGCGTATCGGGTTTACGGTGGGGTGGGCTGGCTCCGGTATGATGAGCAGTTCCGGCAGCGTAAGGCGGTTAGGCCTGATATCCGGTGGGATCACAAGGACATCGGGCTGTGGCTGAGGGTGACGGCGGCGCCTAGGGCTGGGCAGTCCTTTCGGGGGGAGCCGGGTGGGTCTTCTCCGGGAGCGTTGGCGGCTGCGTCGGCAAAGGGGCTGTGTTTCCTCTTTAATGAGGGAAACTGCAGATTTGGGGCGAAGTGCAAATTCAAGCATGAATGCACTGGGTGCGGTGGGCCCCATGGAGCTAGCCGTTGCTTTAAGGGGGGACGGCAGCGGGGGGGTGAGGGGGCTGGAAAAGGGACTGACTCCGGTGCGGGTGGACGTGATGCAGGAGTTTCTAGATAGATATCCAGATCGGGAAGCGGCTAGGTTATTGGGGGACGGTTTTCGTTTTGGTTTTCGCATTCCCTCTGTGGTGGCGGCGGGGCCTGTTGTTCACAAGAACCTTAGGTCTGCGCTTGAGCATGGGGGAGTGGTGGGGGGCAAGTTGCGGAGAGAGGTTTAGCTGGGGCGGATGGCGGGTCCGTTTAGGGAGCCACCGCTCCCGAATCTGAGGGTGTCTCCTTTGGGGGTGGTGCCGAAGAAGGAGCCGAATAAGTTTCGGCTCATTCATCATTTCTCTTACCCCAAGGGTGCGTCGGTCAATGACGGTATTGATCCTGAGCTTTGTTCGGTGGTCTATACTTCCTTTGACGCGGCTGTGAGGTGGGTGAGGAGGTGGGGGCGGGGGACGTTGTTGGCAAAGGTTGACGTTGAGGCGGCTTTTCGTCTGCTTCCGGTTCACGTGGAGAGCATGGGGTTGTTGGGCTGTTTTTGGGAGGGGGCGTATTTTGTTGATCGGTGTTTGCCTATGGGGTGCTCTCTCTCGTGCGCGTACTTTGAGACTTTTAGCTCGTTTTTGGAGTGGGTGGTGATCGAAGTGTCGGGTTGTACGTCTGTTATACATTACCTGGACGACTTCTTGTGTTTGGGGCCGGCAGATTCGCGGGTTTGTTCTTTGTTGTTGCACACGTTGCAATCGGTTTTTGAGCGTTTTGGGGTGCCGTTAGCGCGGGAGAAGACGGTGGGTCCGGTGACGGAGTTATGTTTTTTGGGGATTGTCATAGATACGGAGCGGATGGAGTGTAGGCTGCCTGAGGATAAGTTACTGGATTTGCGCTGCGGTATTGAGCGGGCCATAGGGAAGGAGAAGATCAGGTTGCGGGATTTGCAGTCGTTGTTAGGGAAGCTCAACTTTGCATGTCAGATTATGCCGATGGGGAGGATTTTTTGCAGGCGGTTGTCGGCGGCTACGGGGGGGGTGTCGGCGCCTCATCACTTCATACGGTTGGGCAAGGAGTTAAAGGGGGATTTGAGGGTGTGGGCGGAATTTTTGGGGCAGTATAATGGGCGGACGCTGGTTATGGGGGGGTTGTGTGATTCCGTGGATTTCGAATTGTATACAGATGCGTCGGGGGGGGTGGGGTTTGGGGCTTATTGCCAGGGACAATGGTGTGCGGGCAGGTGGCCGGAGGCATGGGTGACCCGAGGATGGGTTAGGAATCTGGCGTTGTTGGAGCTGTTTCCGATTGTTATGGCGGTAGTGTTGTGGGGTGAGAAATTTGGGAATCGGAAGGTCCGGTTTCATTGTGACAATCTTGGGGTGGTTCAGGCTGTTAACAGTTTGTCAGCGTCTTCCCCGCCAGTGGTTCGGCTTTTGCAGTTTTTGGTGTTGCGTTGTTTGTCGATTAATGTTTGGGTGGTGGCGGAGCATGTTGCTGGTGTGTCTAATTCAGTGGCGGATTCTCTTTCTCGTTCACAGTGGGAGCGGTTCCGGCTTCTAGCGCCAGAAGCGGAGGAGGAGGGTCTGGAGTGTCCGCCGTGGCTCTGGGGGATCCTGGAGGAGAAGTGATGGGGTTGTTGAGGGATTCGCTGAGTCCTGGTACTTGGAGGGAGTATGGTAAGGCGTGGACGACCTGGGAGTGTTGGAACGAGGCCAGGGGGACGGGTGTTGGGGGCGGGGAGGTTAGGCTGTTGGAGTTGCTGGGTTGTTTGAAGAGGGAGGGGTGGACAGTGTCCAAAGTGAGTCGTTTTATGGCAGGGGTAGCTTTTGGGTTTAGGTTGAGGCGGCTGCCTGATTTGACGAAGGGCTTCCTGGTACGGCAGGTGTTGAAGGGTTGGCGCAGGGGGGAGCCCAAGGTGCCGGATCAGAGGAAGCCGGTGTCTTTTGAGTTGCTGTTGCGGGTGGGCGTGCAGTTAAGTATCATTTGTAAGTCTGGTTGGGAGCTGGGGTTGTTCAGGGCGGCTTTTGCATTAGCGTTCTTTGGAGCGTTTAGATTAGGGGAGTTGGTGAGTGGCAGTGTTCGGAGAGCGGGGGGGTTGCGGTGTGATGATGTTGAGTTAGCGGTGGACAGGGTTGTGGTTCGGATTCGACGGTCAAAAACGGATCAGGAGGGCAGGGGGCGGCAGTTTGTGTTGTTTGCGGTCCCGGGTTGTGGTATGTGCCCGGTGCGGTGTGCGGGCGCTTACGGTGCGGGGATTACCAGGGATGCGCTGCCATTTCTTAGGCATGAGGATGGTTCCTTTTTGTCCAGATTTCAGTTTCTGGCAGTGTTTAAGAAATGTTTGAGAGGATTGGGCGTGCCGGCGGAAGGATATGCTGGGCATTCGTTTCGGATTGGGGCCGCGACTGAGGCGGCTAGGTTGGGGGTCAGTGAGGAGGGGATTAGGAGAATTGGGCGTTGGGAGTCGGCGCGGTTTAAATCGTATGTTCGGTTGGGGTTTTTGTAAGGGGGGGTGTGTTGGTGTGAATTAATTTTTTTTTTTTTTCTTTTGTTGTTCGCAGGTGTTGCGGCGGCCTTGGTGTGGATCTTGGGTCACTCCTATGTTTTTTGGGGGGCGGTTAGAGCGGATGTGCGGCCGTTCGGGCGCCAGTTGGGTTTTAGTCCGGAGGTAGCTACGGTCCGGTGGTTAGGGGTTCGGGGGATGTTGTGGGGGGGAGTGTTGCGGGAGGTTCATCGCTTTGCGCGGTTGGATCGCCCTCCGGATGTGTTGGTGCTTCATGTAGGTGGCAACGATCTGGGTAGGAGGCCGTTTAGGGAATTGATTAGGGACGTCAAGTTCGATTTGTTGAGGATTTGGGCGCTGTTTCCAGGTATAGTGACGGTTTGGTCGGACATTGTTCCGCGGTCGGTTTGGAGGGGGGCACGGTCGGTGGACAGCATTAACAAGGCCCGGATAAAGGTGAACAGGGCGGTGGGTCGTTTTATGGCAAAGAATGGGGCGGTGGTGGTGCGACATGTGGAGCTGGAGAAGGGTGAAGGGGCTTTTTGGAGAGCAGATGGGGTCCATTTGAATGCGGTGGGAACAGATTTGTGGTCTCTGGGGCTCCAGAGTGGTGTGGAAACGGCGTTGGGGATGTGGAGGGACGCGCAGGCTTGAGGAGGTCAAGCTGCGCGTTCGTGGAGGCGGGGGAGGTCCTTGAAGTGGAAGAAGATGGTGGTACCTGAGGATGGGAGGGCCCCGCGGGAGGGGCTGGACTCTCATTGAGGAGCTGGTAGTAACTAACTACGCGTCCATCAGTTGCTGCCTCCGAGCTGGGTTCAACGGCTGGGGGCAAGATGGAGACGCAGGTTTTAGTGGTGTTATGAGGTTATTGGGGCTTCTAGGACCTCCCCTCGTCCTGGGTTAATTTATATGTTAATGATGTTATGTATTTATTTAATAAACGGCTGCTGTGGCCGATTAAATCCAGGCAGTGGTGTTGCGTATTTATTTCTATGGGATTAGGAGGGTAGTTCTGGTATGGTAGGTGGTGTGGTGGACCGAGCGTATTGCCATTTCCCTCTTCAAGTCAGGCCGGACGAGGAGCGCAGCGGTGGGGGAGGCCGTTCATGAAGAGGTGATGGCAGTGAAGGGACAGGTGAGGTAAGGGTTAAGTGGGAGACAGGGTCAGTTAGGCGCGAGTTGTCAGGGGAGGGGGTGGGGGCGTGGCTAGCGCTTGCGAGGGGAAGAGGCGGGAGAGAGAGGACAGTGCGGCCAGGGCAAGCGAACGCCCACCCTCCCGGCCCTTTGGTGATAGGGTATGGGGGGGGTCTGGGTTGGTTTCCTTTGTTATTTTGTCGCGGCAGTCGTGGAGGCGGGGGAGGTCCTTGAAGTGGAAGAAGATGGTGGTACCTGAGGATGGGAGGGCCCCGCGGGAGGGGCTGGACTCTCATTGAGGAGCTGGTAGTAACTAACTACGCGTCCATCAGTTGCTGCCTCCGAGCTGGGTTCAACGGCTGGGGGCAAGATGGAGACGCAGGTTTTAGTGGTGTTATGAGGTTATTGGGGCTTCTAGGACCTCCCCTCGTCCTGGGTTAATTTATATGTTAATGATGTTATGTATTTATTTAATAAACGGCTGCTGTGGCCGATTAAATCCAGGCAGTGGTGTTGCGTATTTATTTCTATGGGATTAGGAGGGTAGTTCTGGTATGGTAGGTGGTGTGGTGGACCGAGCGTATTGCCATTGCCCTCTTCAAGTGCAGGAAGTAAGGTGGGCACATTGTCTTTGTAGCGTGGATCCAGCAGGGTGGCAACCCAGTAGTCCGCACAGGTTAAAATGTGGGCAACTCTGCTGTCGTTGCGCAGGCACTGCAGCATGTAGTCGCTCATGTGTGCCAGGCTGCCCAGGGGTAAGGACAAGCTGTCCTCTGTGGGAGGCGTATCGTCATCGTCCTGCCTTTCCCCCCAGCCACGCACCAGTGATGGACCCGAGCTGCGTTGGGTGCCACCCCGCTGTGACCATGCTTCATCCTCATCCTCCTCCACCTCCTCCTCATCCTCGTCCTCCTCGTCCTCCAGTAGTGGGCCCTGTCTGGCCACATTTGTACCTGGCCTCTGCTGTTGCCAAAAACCTCCCTCTGAGTCACTTCGAAGAGACTGGCCTGAAAGTGCTAAAAATGACCCCTCTTCCTCCTCCTCCTCCTCCTCCTCCTCCTGGGCCACCTCCTCTTGCATCATCGCCCTAAGTGTTTTCTCAAGGAGACATAGAAGTGGTATTGTAACGCTGATAACGGCGTCATCGCCACTGGCCATGTTGGTGGAGTACTCGAAACAGCGCAACAGGGCACACAGGTCTCGCATGGAGGCCCAGTCATTGGTGGTGAAGTGGTGCTGTTCTGTAGTGCGACTGACCCGTGCGTGCTGCAGCTGAAACTCCACTATGGCCTGCTGCTGCTCGCACAGTCTGTCCAGCATGTGCAAGGTGGAGTTCCACCTGGTGGGCACGTCGCATATGAGGCGGTGAGCGGGAAGGCCGAAGTTACGCTGTAGCGCAGACAGGCGAGCAGCAGCAGGATGTGAACGCCGGAAGCGCGAACAGACGGCCCGCACTTTATGCAGCAGCTCTGACATGTCGGGGTAGTTGTGAATGAACTTCTGCACCACCAAATTCAGCACATGCGCCAAGCAAGGGATGTGCGTCAAATTGGCTAGTCCCAGAGCTGCAACGAGATTTCGCCCATTATCGCACACCACCAGGCCGGGCTTGAGGCTCACCGGCAGCAACCACTCGTCGGTCTGTTGTTCTATACCCCGCCACAACTCCTGTGCGGTGTGGGGCCTGTCCCCCAAACATATGAGTTTCAGAATGGCCTGCTGACGTTTACCCCGGGCTGTGCTGAAGTTGGTGGTGAAGGTGTGTGGCTGACTGGATGAGCAGGTGGAAGAAGAGGAGGAGGAAGCCGAGAAGGAGGAGGTGGCAACAGGAGGCAAAGAATGTTGCCCTGCGATCCTTGGCGGCGGAAGGACGTGCGCCAAACAGCTCTCCGCCTGGGGCCCAGCTGCCACTACATTTACCCAGTGTGCAGTTAGGGAGATATAGCGTCCCTGGCCGTGCTTACTGGTCCACGTATCTGTGGTTAGGTGGACCTTGCCACAGATGGCGTTGCGCAGTGCACACTTGATTTTATCGGATACTTGGTTGTGCAGGGAAGGCACGGCTCTCTTGGAGAAGTAGTGGCGGCTGGGAACAACATACTGTGGGACAGCAAGCGACATGAGCTGTTTGAAGCTGTCTGTGTCCACCAGCCTAAATGACAGCATTTCATAGGCCAGTAGTTTAGAAATGCTGGCATTCAGGGCCAGGGATCGAGGGTGGCTAGGTGGGAATTTACGCTTTCTCTCAAATGTTTGTGAGATGGAGAGCTGAACGCTGCCGTGTGACATGGTTGAGACGCTTGGTGACGGAGGTGGTGGTGGTGGTGTTGGTGGTACATCCCCTGTTTGCTGGGCGGCAGGTGCCAACGTTCCTCCAGAGGCGGAGGAAGAGGCCGAGGCGGCAGCAGCAGAAGAGGCCGAGGCGGCAGCAGCAGAAGAGGTAGCAGGGGGAGCCTGAGTGACTTCCTTGGTTTTAAGGTGTTTACTCCACTGCAGTTCATGCTTTGCATGCAGGTGCCTGGTCATGCAGGTTGTGCTCAGGTTCAGAACGTTAATGCCTCGCTTAAGGCTCTGATGGCACAGCGTGCAAACCACTCGGGTCTTGTCGTCAGCACATTGTTTGAAGAAGCGCCATGCCAGGGAACTCCTTGAAGCTGCCTTTGGGGTGCTCGGTCCCAGATGGCGGCAGGCAGAGTCTCTTGGCGGCGGGTGTTCTGCTTTTGCCCACTGCTCCCTCTTTTGCTACGCTGTTGGCTCGGTCTCACCACTGCCTCTTCCTCCGAACTGTGAAAGTCAGTGGCACGACCTTCATTCCATGTGGGGTCTAGGACCTCATCGTCCCCTGCATCGTCTTCCACCCAGTCTTGATCCCTGACCTCCTGTTCAGTCTGCACACTGCAGAAAGACGCAGCAGTTGGCACCTGTGTTTCGTCATCATCAGAGACATGCTGAGGTGGTATTCCCATGTCCTCATCATCAGGAAACATAAGTGGTTGTGCGTCAGTGCATTCTATGTCTTTCACCGCTGGGGAAGGGCTAGGTGGATGCCCTTGGGAAACCCTGCCAGCGGAGTCCTCAAACAGCATAAGAGACTGCTGCATAACTTGAGGCTGAGACAGTTTCCCTGGTATGCATGGGGGTGATGTGACAGACTGATGGGGTTGGTTTTCAGGCGCCATCTGTGCGCTTTCTGCAGAAGACTGGGTGGGAGATAATGTGAACGTGCTGGATCCACTGTCGGCCACCCAATTGACTAATGCCTGTACCTGCTCAGGCCTTACCATCCTTAGAACGGCATTGGGCCCCACCATATATCGCTGTAAATTCTGGCGGCTACTGGGACCTGAGGTAGTTGGTACACTAGGACGTGTGGATGTGGCAGAACGGCCACGTCCTCTCCCAGCACCAGAGGGTCCACTAACACCACCACGACCATGTCCACGTCCGCGTCCCTTACTAGATGTTTTTCTCATTGTTATGGTTCACCACAACAACAAAAATATTATTTGGCCCAATGTATTGTATTCAAATTCAGCGGGATATAAATTTGAGGCCTAGTATTTAGGCGCTGGGTGACCGGTATGGATTTAGTGACAGAATTAGACTTGGAAATGCACAGTAGCGTGTGTGTGAAGTTATTCTGAATGACCCTATGTGCACCTTGAATATTATATACCCTTTTAGGGATAGATTTCAAATAGCTCTGATATAGCAGAAACCACTAAATTATGAAATTGTTAAATTGGGAATTGTATTTAAACCCAGAACAAAAAATGTGCTTTGACGGACACTAAATAACTCGCCCAGCTACAGCACTAGGGACAGATTTAGCTGGATATAAATTTGAGGCCTAGTATTTAGGCGCTGCGTGACAGGTATGGGTTTAGTGACAGAATTAGACTTGGAAATACACAGTAGCGGGTGTGTGTGAAGTTATTCTGAATGACCCAATGTGCACCTTGAATATTATATACCCTTTTAGGGATAGATTTCAAATAGCTCTGATATAGCAGAAACCACTAAATTATGAAATTGCTAAATTGGGAATTGTATTTCAACCCAGAACAAAAAATGTGCTTTGACGGACACTAAATAACTTTCCCAGCCACAACAGGACAGCGGTAACGAGAGATTTAGCAGGATATAAATTTGAGGCCTAGTATTTAGGCGCTGGGTGACAGGTATGGGTTTAGTGACAGAATTAGACTTGGAAATACACAGTAGCGGGTGTGTGTGAAGTTATTCTGAATGACCCAATGTGCACCTTGAATATTATATACCCTTTTAGGGATAGATTTCAAATAGCTCTGATATAGCAGAAACCACTAAATTATGAAATTGTTAAATTGGGAATTGTATTTAAACCCAGAACAAAAAATGTGCTTTGACGGACACTAAATAACTTTCCCAGCCACAACAGGACAGCGTTAACGAGAGATTTAGCAGGATATAAATTTGAGGCCTAGTATTTAGGCGCTGGGTGACAGGTATGGGTTTAGTGACAGAATTAGACTTAGAAATACACAGTAGCGGGTGTGTGTGAAGTTATTCTGAATGACCCAATGTGCACCTTGAATATTATATACCCTTTTAGGGATAGATTTCAAATAGCTCTGATATAGCAGGAACCACTAAATTATGAAATTGCTAAATTGGGAATTGTATTTCAACCCAGAACAAAAAATGTGCTTTGACGGACACTAAATAACTTTCCCAGCCACAACAGGACAGCGGTAACGAGAGATTTAGCAGGATATAAATTTGAGGCCTAGTATTTAGGCGCTGGGTGACCGGTATGGATTTAGTGACAGAATTAGACTGGGATATGGCCAAAAAATAACCACACTATTGCTGGTTAAATGCACTTGGTGACGGGCGCAGCTTGCCCCTGATTTAGTATATGGCCAAAAAATGAACAGACTATTGCTGGTTAAATGCACTTGGTGTCACAGCTTGACGCACCACACTACTGAGGGTTAAATGCACTTGGTGACGGGCGCAGCTTGCCCCTGATGTAGTATATGGCCAAAAAATGAACAGACTATTGCTGGTTAAATGCACTTGGTGTGACAGCTTCACCCTGATGTAGGCTTTAGCCAAAAAACAACCACACCATTGAGGGTTAAATGCACTTGGTGACAGGCGCAGCTTGCCCCTGATGTAGTATATGGCCAAAAAAATGAACAGACTATTGCTGGTTAAATGCACTTGGTGTGACAGCTTCACCCTGATGTAGGCTTTAGACAAAAAACAACCACACCATTGAGGGTTAAATGCACTTGGTCGCAGCTTGGATGCACTTGGTCGCAGCACCGCACAAGACACAAAATGGCCGCCGATCACCCCAGAAAAAAGTGACTGACAAACGGTCTGGGCAGCCTAAAAACAGTGAGTGAGCATTTGAATTTCAGCAGCTCAATGATGCACAGCTGCAGATCGATCGATTAATCAAGTGAAGTCCTTTGGAGGAGTTAATCTGCCTAATCTCGCCCTACTGTCGCATCCGCAACCTCTCCCTACGCTAATCAGAGCAGAGTGACGGGCGGCGCTATGTGACTCCAGCTTAAATAGAGGCTGGGTCACATGGTGCTCTGGCCAATCACAGCCATGCCAATAGTAGGCATGGCTGTGACGGCCTCTTGGGGCAAGTAGTATGACGCTTGTTGATTGGCTGCTTTGCAGCCTTTCAAAAAGCGCCAAGAAAGCGTCACAAAAGCGCCAAGAAAGCGACGAACACCGAACCCGAACCCGGACTTTTACGAAAATGTCCGGGTTCGGGTCCGTGTCACGGACACCCCAAAATTCGGTACGAACCCGAACTATACAGTTCGAGTTCGCTCATCCCTACTCTCTATCACACATTTGGTGGCACTGTGAAAAGATTAAAGCGTTCTGGACCAGTATAGAAGCTCTGATAAATGAGGTGTGTGCTAAGCAGGTTAAGCTGGATCCTAAACTGATTCTGCTTTGGTGCCCTAATGACTCGCTTTCCCCCTGTAGATCTGATCTTCCTACTATGCTCATCACGGCGGCGAGATTGCTCATCCCGCTGCTTTGGAAGGATACTGAACCTCCCACTGTTTTGATGTGGAGGGATAAGGTGGATCAGATCTACAGGTTTGAAGAGCTGGCCCACTGGGAATCTGGCACGCGTTCCCGCTTTCTGAAAATCTGGTCACCCTGGAAGACATATAGGAAGTTCCCCTGACGGAGTTGGGGAAAACTCCCCAACTCCCCCCCCCCTCCCCCCCTTTCCTTTCCCTCTCTTTTCCTCTTATTTGTGTTATATTTGATTTTTATTGTCTGTCACATTTGATGTATCATTTTGTACAACATGTGTTGCACTGACATGCATTTGTGGTCACTTCCATGACCGATTTGTGACTATGCCTAACCAGTGATGCTACGATGGTTTGTGATCGATTGATCTGCCTTACTCTTTGAATAAAAATAAATTTGGTTAAGAATATAACTAATATAATACTGCTCCTATGTACAAGAATATAACTACTATAATACTGCCTCCTATGTACAAGAATATAACTAATATAATACTGCTCCTATGTACAAGAATATAACTACTATAATACTGCCTCCTATGTACAAGAATATAACTACTATAATACTGCTCCTATGTACAAGAATATAACTACTATAATACTGCTCCTATGTACAGGAATATAACTACTATAATACTGCTCCTATGTACAAGAATATAACTACTATAATACTGCTCCTATATACAAGAATATAACTACTATAATACTGCCTCCTATGTACAAGAATATAACTACTATAATACTGCTCCTATGTACAGGAATATAACTACTATAATACTGCCTCCGATGTACAAGAATATAACTAATATAATACTGCTCCTATGTACAAGAATATAACTACTATAATACTGCCTCCTATGTACAAGAATATCACTACTATAATACTGTTCCTATGTACAAGAATATAACTACTATAATACTGCTCCTATGTACAAGAATATAACTACTATAATACTGCTCCTATGTACAAGAATATAACTACTATAATACTGCCTCCTATGTACAAGAATATAACTACTATAATACTGCTCCTATGTACAAGAATATAACTACTATAATACTGCTCCTATGTACAGGAATATAACTACTATAATACTGCTCCTATGTACAAGAATATAACTACTATAATACTGCTCCTATATACAAGAATATAACTACTATAATACTGCCTCCTATGTACAAGAATATAACTACTATAATACTGCTCCTATGTACAGGAATATAACTACTATAATACTGCCTCCGATGTACAAGAATATAACTAATATAATACTGCTCCTATGTACAAGAATATAACTACTATAATACTGCCTCCTATGTACAAGAATATCACTACTATAATACTGTTCCTATGTACAAGAATATAACTACTATAATACTGCTCCTATGTACAAGAATATAACTACTATAATACTGCTCCTATGTACAAGAATATAACTACTATAATACTGCCTCCTATGTACAAGGATATAACTACTATAATACTGCCTCCTATGTACAAGGATATAACTACTATAATACTGCTCCTATGTACAAGGATATAACTACTATAATACTGCCCCTATGTACAAGAATATTACTACTATGGGGAGGGGGCGGAGCTTGGCCGCTTAGCTGAATTGCTGCCTGTCACTGAGCTCCTCCACCTGACTGGCGTTTAACCCCATCAAAAGCATTCTTTAACTTGCACAAATAGGCAAAGTGGGGAGAGATCGCACCAAGGACCCTGCAGAACCTACCCCGGTCCGCTCCAAACAGCCTGACATGGAGCAATTCTTGAGAAAGCCGCTCTAGAGCCGTGCTGCCGAGACTCCCAAGATGGCGCCGACGGCACCTTAGCATTCTGAAGCAGAGGAATATTCGGAAGCGGGAAGCGCGTCTGACACCTCCAATTATAAGGCTCGCAAACGGGGGGTGATGTTTTCGAAATCGGCTCCTCAAGAAGTCGTGGACTCCGTTCTGCCTCCCTTGAAGCAAGACCCGGCTGATATTAAGGTAGATCTACGCAGAATAGGTCAAAGAGTGGCAGCATTAGAAAATTCGCAAGACGCGATTATTCGCCATGAGGGGAAAACTTGTGCGGCCCTCCGATCGCATAATGACCTGCTCAACGACGCTTTTCTTCGCATCGAAGATCAGGAAAATCATAGTCGCTGAAGGAATATTCGGATCCGAGGCCTGCCTGAAACATTTGCATCTGAAGCATTTGAAAAAAATCGCTAATGAAATTTTTGCAAACCTCTTGGGTCCTGATAAAGCTGCGAAAATAATAATCGAACGCATCCATCGAGCTCTGAGACCTAAGCCTCAAGGATCTGACCCGCCGAGGGATGTCGTCTGCGGTCTTCTTAGCTATGTGGACACTGCTGCTCTGCTGAAAGCAGGTAAAGAGGCAGATCGCCTTGAATTTGAAGGTACGCCAATTTTGTTCTTTCAGGACTTGGCACCCTCTACGTTGGTGAAACTTTGAATTCTTCGCCTGCTATTGGAAGCACTTAAGGCCTCAGCCACCCAGTTCAGATGGCTCTATCCGTTTGGCCTGGCCGTCATGAAAAATGGGAGACAGATTACCATACGCACTCCTCAGGATTTACATGCTGCCTGGGATCACTTGGGAATTTTGCCAATTAATATCCCGTCCTGGATGCCTGCTGACCAGGGGGATCCCATACCTTCACCTCCAAGTGCGGATCAATGGAACCTCATCTCCTCGGGTAAAGTGGTCAGACCTGGTCGGGACCCTCAGCTTTCTGCTAAATCTGGTCTTCCTCCACATCGTTGAGAGCACACGGTACTTCCTGGATCTCCTCTAAGTCCTGAGCCCCTCTCCAAGGGCACTTCACCTCACGGCCACCCTGCAAGTGGCCACTGATGATATCCCGATGGCGTCTCTCTATACAACGCGAGCGAGACTCTATCTTTTTCGTTCTTCTCAGGACCTTGTTATTGTTACTGTTTTATGGTTTATTACCCCTCACCCCACCCCATCCCCCTCAGAAGCTGGGGTTTAGCCAGCGCTTACTCTGGTTCACCACTACCCTTGCCCCTGATGGCCTCCTTCTGGCCCTCAAGTGTTCTACGAGACCCCCCAGTCTGATGGATCCCGGCAGACCACCGTTATGATAAAGGATCACTTCAACATCGACGCTCTGTAGAGCTACCATTTACTAGTTTGTTGTTCTGGCTGCTACATTTAACTCTTTGTTTCTTCCCTCTTAATTGCAGATGTTCTTTTATTATTGTCTTTGTCTTCCTTCCTTCTTGTGTGTCCTCCCCTTCCTCTTCCAAACTCGACTGGCTTACATGGCGACTGTTTGCATCATCCCTCTCCATTGTCTCAAGATGGCTTCCATTATAGTATCTTCCTTCAACATTAGAGGTCTGAATGATCCATGCAAGAGATCCCAGGTCCTATCTCTATTGCAGAAAGACAAAGTTTCCATCGCATTCTTCCAAGAGACTCATTTCCGGACGGGTAAGATACCTAACCTCCCTCCTAAATAATTCTCGCAATGATATCATAGTGCACATAGCTCGGCTAGCAGAGGTGTCAGCATAGCCATTCACAAGCAACTCCCCTTTGTAGTATCTGCCTCCTCTTCAGACCCTGAGGGTCGGTACTTGTATGTGAAGGGCACCATTGCAGACATGCCGGTTACACTAGCTAATGTGTACACACCTAACCGAGGCCAGGTCCTATGGCTAATTCAGACCCTCTCACCCCTATCCTCTTATAAAAATGGTATTGTCATTTTAGGAGGTGATCTCAGTGTGTCCCTAGACCCTAGCCTTGACTCCTCTTATGGGAAATCAGCAGTTCCCCATATACGTCTGCAGCGCTTGAAACTTGCCTTGAAAAAATGTGGTGTCTTTGACACGTGGCGCACTCTAAACCCATCAGGTAGTGACTATACATTCTTCTCCCATGCCAAATCCTCCTACCATAGATTGGACCACTTCTTCCTGTCCTCATACCATGCCCAGCTGCTCTTACAAACCAAGATAGGTAATATCACTTTGTCGGACCACGCTCCAATTTTCTTACACATCTCCTTGACTACTCTTCCGAGAAGGGAATGGAATTGGCGCCTCAATGATACCCCTATTATAGATAAGACTAACTCCTCGAAACTAGCCTCTTCACTGACCGAGTTCTTCCAGCGTAACAATGCTGGACATGCACCACCTTCACCCTCCATCGTTTGGGAAACTCATAAAGCGGTAATCCGTGGTGAACTTATCACCCTTGGTTCCGACATAAAAAAACAACGCTCCCGAGCCATTACCACCCTCATGTCCCGTATTGAGTCACTTGAACTTGTACACAAACAATGGCAAGAGCTTAGTTGCGCAGCTGAACTTATTCACGTGAGAGCGAAGCTTAAGAATCTACTTAATGTGACCTCGGCCAAAATTCTCCTCCGCTCTAAATTTAAATCCTATGCCCATGGTGATAAAGGAAATAAACTTATGGCGGTGCTGGCTAAAAAACAATACTCGGACTCCTTTATCCCTGCTATTAAGAAAGCAAAAGGTAACCACCTCAAGTCTACCCACGACATAGTGAAGGCTTTTAGCGCCTTCTATACGGAGCTTTATAACCTCCTGCCTCCTCAGGTCAATCAGCTAGCACCCTCTAGTGGCCACGGAAAAATTTCTCTCCTCCCTACAACTCCCGAATGTCATCCCGGCTCAAGCTGCTCATCTGGTAACCCCCCCAATCACAGACTCTGAAGCTCTGAACGTTCTTGTCTCTATCCCCTCGGGGAAGAGCCCTGGACCTGACTGCTTCTCCATCACCTACTATAAAACTTTTCAAAATATTCTAGTGCCACACTTCCAGTCCCTGTGTAACCACCTTCTTAGCGGAGGCCAACTCCCTCCCCAATCGCTCTCGGCCCATATTACTAATGTGGCGGAACCCGCCTCGCCACTGGGCATTGGAGAGGCCTGGCTACCCGCCTCCTACCTGCTGACTATGGCCCCTGGTAAATTTGTACGTTTGAATGCAATTTGGTCATGTGGTATTTTATATTGCTGCTACTGGCCCTTTAAGGACCATCCGTGGACATATTATGACTTTTAGGAACAATGCCCTTTAAGACTGTGTAGCAGATTGCATTCAGGCTGTCTTAAATATTATGTATGTTATTATGGGTTCGGTTAAATTGTATTGCTATGTATTGTAAACTGTATATATCTTGCTCTTACTGTAATGTTTACTGTGTTAAAGGCATTGCTGGTCTGTGCCTCTTCTCCTTCCCTCTTTTTCCTGTCCCATTGTTTCCCCAGCAAGGTGTTGTCTCAGGGACACTGGGAGACCAGTTTAAACCAGCTGCTCTGTCCCTCCTCAAATCTCCCATCAGCCCTTGCTATTGTCTGGCTCCACCCTTCCTTGTACCATAGTCCTCTATGTGCCCTATTGTATGTAAATTAGGCTGTTGGGGGGGTTTAAAGTAGGTGTGCTATGTCTAAATAAAGTGAGTTCCTGTTTTAACCCTCAAAGTGAAGTGTCGTCTCATTCTTGGGGGAGGATTTATGGTATGCTGTTCCAGTTTGACTGCTAGGAGCGTAAACCTATTCTTATGGTTTCCTATTCAACTGTCTACAGCATTCATATGCTTGAGAGGATTTATATGCTTCTTCGGTTCGGTGATGGTGGTGTCTGCCAGAGTGCTTGGAAACCTCAGGAAACGCTAGGAGCATCCATCAACGGAGGTACTCAGTCGGGGTGCTGTCACGGAAGGTATACAGAAAACTAGAAGACACAAAATGAAGATCCGACTGATTGGATCCAAAACTAAGGAACCAAAGGGAGAGCCCTGCAACAGACCTGGCTCTCTCCCTAACTGCTCAGCCTATGCAAAAATCTCAATTGTAGATGATCGCATATCCTCGTTCCTCGACTGTATAACACCTGAGCACCCTATAATAGTGAGGGGACACGACCACCGGCTCCCTACACTTGATACGGAGGGAGTCAGGGTCACCTGGGATCCAGCAAACAGGAAAACACAAATGAATGAACAAAACTTATCTGTAGAAGACTCAGCAGTAGCATCCAGCATGCACACACTCCAGGAAGTTGTATAAACCGCAAAGTGATGCAGTATGGAAAGGGATTTAAAGGGATGCCATCAGTGCAACTACATGACAGCTGAGAGAGGCTAACGAGATGAGAAAACGAAAGCAAAACAAAAGGAACCTCAAGGAGGAGGTCCTGAAGAACGTCTGTCAGAGCTTCTCAGATGTCTAGTGGTGCCAGGTGCCAGGTGATCCGTTACAACTATTATTCATAAAGAGAACAAAGACCCCCTAAATTGTGGCAGCTACCGCTCAATATCCTTATTGAATACGGATGTTAAATGGTGGGCCAAGATATTAGCTCAGCGGATCCAGTCGATTCTCCCTGACCATAAGGAGCAGGTTGGGTTTGTCTCTGGCAGACAGGGGAAGGAGAATACCGTCCACCTTCTTCATCTTATGAATTGGGCACGGAGCACCTCTACTCCACTAGCTTTGCTCAGCACTGACGCGGAGAAGGCCTTCGACAGGGTTAACTGGCATTATATGTCTGTGGCCCTGTCGAAATTTGGCTTCCAGGACCAGTTCATCTCGGCTATTTTCTCCTTGTACTCATCCCCCTCTGCCAGGGTCAAGGTCAACGGCACCCTTTCACCCGCCATTGCCATATCTAATGACACGAGGCAAGGTTGCCCACTCTCCCCGTCCCTCTTCGTCATCGTTATGGAGACACTATTATGTAAGATCAGACAAGGTCCAGATATCAAAGGCATCAAGATGGATTCTTGTACCCATCTTACCGCGGCATTTGCGGATGATCTGCTCATTATGACCACTAACCCCATGATTTCATTCCCACGACTACATTCACTATTTGAGGAGTTTGGATGGGTCTCTAACTTCAAGATCAATTATAGTAACTCACTAGCTCTGAATGTATCTTGCAAACCCTATGTAGTCAAGAACCTCAAACGCACCACCTCCTTTACTTGGGGCCCCCCACAATATAACATTTTTGGGGATCCGTATCTCAGCCGACCACGACGACTTATTTGGTCTGAACTCTGCTCCCCTACTCAAATATATTAGAACACACCTGCAGTCCCTTAAACTCCCTTTTATCTTGTGGATAGGCAGGAAGAACTACCTCAAGGCCTTTATAGTTCCCAAACTCCTGTATTTTCTACAAACTTTACCTATTTGGCTACCCCGTTCTTATTTCGTAGAGATACACCGTATGTTCTCCTTGTTCCTGTGGGCGGGTAAATCCCCTAGGATAGCTTACTCCACATTGACAAGAGAAAAAAGATTTGGGGACTTTGGTCTGCCCGACATTCATACTTACTATACAGCTTCGCTCTTAAGTAGATGCTTCTCTCTCCTCTCCAAATCTATTTGTACAGTTAGAACTTGTTATACTCACCTATAAAGAGGGACTTATCCTGTGGGGAATCCGCACATGTTCCCCTAATAACTCGTATGCTTCCCCCATTTGGAAAGGCATGCTAGTAGAATGGGCCAAACTATATAAGTCCTGAGACCTAAGGTTCCCAAACCTACTGTCTGACCTTACCCTACAGGAGTTGCTTTCTTCTGCCCCTCCAGCACTGCACTTTATATCTGCCTGGGAATAGGAGCTCTCAATCCATTTATCCGAGCCAGAGAAAGCCTTTATTTTATCTCACTCTCATGGCTTTAACCACTGCATCAAAATTCAAGAGAATTTGTATAAACTACTTGCGCGCTGGTATAAAACGCCAGAATTCCTGCACAAACTTAACCCTGATTTTCCAAAGCAGTGCTGGAGGTGTGGAACAGAAGTTGGCTCCTTGTCGCATCTCTGGTGGTTTTGCAGTAAATTCCGCCCCTTCTGGACCCAAATAGAGACCACAATTAATCGGATATGCTCCTCTAACGTCCGTCTAGATGCAAAATTGGTCCTCCTTTGGTGTCCCAATGACTCCCTTACTCTGTCTAAGACTAATCTCCCGACCATGCTCCTCACCCCTGCCCGATTGTTGATACCCCTTCTTTGGAAGAATGACTATCCACCTTCAATGTTGATGTGGACTGAGAAAACAGACCAATTGTTTAGATTTGAGGAATTGGCCCACTGGGAAACCCACACACGCTCCAAATTTCTCAAACTGTGACACACTTGGGAAAATTATCTTAACTCTTAGTGATGTGGAATAAACCCCTTCCCACCCCCCCTAACCTCCCACCTTTTTCCCACCCACGTATGTCCTTTTCTTTCATCATGTTTATATTCACGACCTCAGTTATTTTGATAAGGTCTGCAAGAATATTTGTACCTGTTTATTCAGTGCCATTTGCACATGGCCCTCTGCTGACAAATGCCTTTGATTTGACCATCTGCACTCTCAATAAAAAGAGATTTGGTTAAGAATATAACTACTATAATACTGCTCCTATGTACAAGAATATAACTACTATAATACTGCTCCTATGTACAAGAATATAACTACTATAATACTGCCTCCTATGTACAAGAATATAACTACTATAATACTGCCTCCTATGTACAAGAATATAACTACTATAATACTGCCTCTTATGTACAAGAATATAACTACTATAATACTGCCTCTTATGTACAAGAATATAACTACTATAATACTGCCTCCTATGTACAAGAATATAACTACTATAATACTACCCCTATGTACAAGAATATAACTACTATAATACTGCTCCTATGTACAATAATATAACTACTATAATACTGTTCCTATGTACAAGAATATAACTACTATAATGCTGCCTCCTATGTACAATAATATAACTACTATAATACTGTTCCTATGTATAAGAATATAACGACAATAATACTGTTCCTATTTACAAGAAAATAACTACTATTATACTGTTCCTATTGTGACACAATGAGAGGTTTGATGTGCTGCTGGACTGATTTACAGCCAGGTGAAGTCAAATACTGGACCGGATTTTAAATGCCGGTCTGGGTTTTGGTAGCACCTGGCTGTCCTTAAATAGGCAGCTGGGCTCAGAAGCGATGTCTCTGTGTTGGGATCTGGGAGCCTTGTGTATGGATGAAGGCTTGCTACCTGTTTGGCGTGAAAACAGGTTGGTGCGGCTATCAGCAAGGGCTCTTTGAGGCAGAATTGCTGCATGGTGTGAATTACCGCCAACACAGCAAGGTGACTTTTTGTTTGATTATGACGGCTTGTTTTGTCACTTGCCTAAAGTCTGAATAAAACACTGAACTGTTTGATCCAAAGAACTTGTTGTTGCCTCCATACTGCATCCGCTAATCCTGTCTACCAGAGCGAAACCCCACAATTGGTGGAGGATGCGAGCAAGAGCAGTGAGACTGGTGTGAAGGCTGATATTTTTGGTTTCTGCATTTTTCAGGCACGGTTGTATGTCGTACATTAAACCAGGTGTATTACAACCAGTGCCCCACGACAAAATGGAGGCTGTTGTGAAGGCCCTCAAGGAGGCTAATCCGCAACAGCAAGAGACAAACCTACAGCAAGGCGAGGCTAATAAGCAGCAGGAGACTAACCAGTTGCTGCTACAACACGTGATTGCCTTCATCACGCCTGAGGGGCTGTATCAATATAAGGTACTACTTTTCAGCAACTAATGGACATTGTGCTTCATCCACATCGTCGGTACGCTTCAGCTTACCTGGACGATATTGTCATCCACAGTACCGAATGGGAAAGTCGCCTACCCAAAGTGCAGGCTGTAGTGGACTCCCTTCGGAAAGCTGGCCTAACCGCTACCCCAAATAAATGTGCAATAGGGTTAGAAGAGACTAAGTACCTGGGGTATGTCTTTGGGCGCAGAGTCATCAAACCCCAAGTGTTTAAAATAGATGCGATACGGAATTGGCCCTGACCTGTCACCACTAGCCAAATAAAGTCATTCCTGGGAATGGTGAGCTAGTACATGAGGTTTGTTCCCCACTTTGCTACTCTAGCCGCGCCCTTGACAGAGCTCTTGAAGAGACAAAAATCAGTGATGGTTCGCTGGGATGAACGGGCGGAAGAGGCTTTCTCCGCTTTGAAGTCGGCCCTGTGCGGGTCCCCGGTTTTGGTGACGCTCGACTTCAAAGGGGAGTTTATAGTACAGACCGATGCCTCTGAAGTAGGCCTCAGAGCTGTACTCTCTCAGGAAGTCAACGGGGAGGAGCATCCCGTTGTCTTCCTCAGCCGTAAGCTCACCCCAGCCGAGACCCGGTATAGTATAGTGTAGAGAGAGTGCCTGGCCATGAAGTGGGCACTTGAGTCTCTCCGCTATTATTTATTGGGGAGAAAATTCCACCTGGTGACTGACCACTCCCCTCTCAAGTGAAGGAGCCAGGCCAAGGACACAAATGCCCGGGTCACCCGATGGTTTCTCTCCCTAGAAAACTTTAATTTTTCAGTGGAACACAGGGCAGGCCGGTTACAGGGAAACACGGATGCCTTGTCCTGGGTACACTGTCTGGCATGTGTTCACCCCCTCAGGGTTGAACAAAGGGGGAGGGTATGTGACACAGTGAGAGGTTTGGTCTGGGAAAACAGGTGTTTTCCTCCCAGCATGTGCTGCTAGACGGATTTACAGCCAGGTGAGGTTAAATACCGGACCGGATTTTAAATGCCACTCCGGGTTTTGGTAGCACCTGGCTGTCCTTAAATAGGCAGCTGGGCTCAGAAGCGATGTCTCTGTATTGGGATCTGGGAGCCTTGTGTCTGGATGAAGGCTTGCTACCTGTTTGGCGTGAAAACAGGTTGGTGCTGCTATGAGCAAGGACTCTTTGAGGCAGAATTGCCACATGGTGTGAATTAGCGCCAACACAGCAAGGTGACTTTTTGTTTAAATATGACTGCTTGTTTTGTCACTTGCCTAAATAAAACACTGAACTGTTTGATCCAAAGAACTTGTTGTTGCCTCCATACTGCATCCGCTAATCCTGTCTACCAGAGCGAGTATGTTCCTATCTACAAGAATATAACTATTGCCCCCTATACGGCCTCCTATATTTTCTTCCACTTTGAGATGTGTATCACATGTGGCTCTTGTGAGGATATGATG
Source organism: Bufo gargarizans (assembly GCF_014858855.1). Classification (NCBI taxonomy): domain Eukaryota; kingdom Metazoa; phylum Chordata; class Amphibia; order Anura; family Bufonidae; genus Bufo; species Bufo gargarizans. The sequence goes on from NC_058081.1 coordinate 706,790,663, forward strand.
ACTGGGGCTCCAGGAATATTTGTACACGCGCCATTTTCCCACATCATGACTGTATGGTGGTGACTGTGTAGACGTTGCTCCTGTAGTCTCGCCCCCGCGCTCATTCTACTTCCCAGTAAACCGTCAGTCTTCCTATCACCTAAATTAAATGAGCTGTAATCTTTAGATTTTTCATGGTGGCTTCCATACGTCGATGTGGAGGAAAGTGGGAATGGTTTTGGCACTAAGGTCTTCTCCATCTGTGGATATTTCGGGGATCATTTGTTGTATGAGGTATTTGGCCAGGACGGTAATTGCAGCCTAGATCAGTACAATGCGTTTTCCCTTATTAATGACGCTGCGCACCAAGTTACAGCCGGCGTGCTCCGCACAGCTGTTCACATCTCCAGAGACTTTCATCTGACCTTCCCGGAGAATCTTCCAGCCAGGATTTATCAAACCATTGTAATGGCGAGCTCGGTTACACCACTAACAAAGACAAATATTTAACCATCCTCTGGGTGGGCGCTCGGCGAGAAGATCTATAGGCGCCATCTGTGAGGATGAGATAAAGATTTATGCTACAAATTAACAGATTATAAGTAGCCTGTACTCTGCATCATCACAGCTAGCCTCCCTGGTGGGATTTACAGCCCGGGGCTAGGCACAAACCATCATGACGGCTATAACAGCAATGTTTTTGATGCTTGTGTCTCCGTTTCATCCCACAGGAGAGAATGGTGCCTCACTTTGTCCCTACACTTAGCGGTTGTCCTCACATAACATGACGCCAGCCATCCCTATGGCCATCTTATCTGCTGGATATTGCACCTTCTGCATCCCTACCATCTACAGGACAATGTACCTTCCGCATCCGTATCATCTACAGGACATGGCACCTTCTGCAGCCCTACCATCTACAGGACATGACACGTTCTGCAGCCATATCATCTACAGGACATTGCACCTTCTGCAGCTGTATCATCTGCAGGATATTGCACCTTCTGCAGCCCTACCATCTACAGGACGTTGCACCTTCTGGAGCCTTACCATCTACAGGACATTGCTCCTTCTGCATCTGTATCATCGCAAGGACATTGCACCTTCTGCAGCCCTACCATCTACAGGACATCGCACCTTCTGCAGCCCTACCATCAATAGGACATCGCACCTTCTGCAGCCCTACCATCTACAGGACATCGCACCTTCTGCAGCCATCCTATCTGCTTTAGTCCTACCACCTCCAAAAAGAAAAACTCCTTCTCCTCCCATGCAGCAGCTCTGTGAACTGTCCACATGTGGCAACTGCAGTGAACACTACTCCACGTCCTGAACCAGGAATTTCAGTTCAAGTCTGCATTTCTTTGCCTAGTTTGCAGCCCTTTTTGCCACTACTGCACCCCTTTAGCACGCTTCCCTTATGGCTAGGCAGGGTGGGGTGCAAGCACATCATGAGGCTTGTGCTGTACTCCACCTCTAAGGCTACTATCATTGCAAGGACATCGCACCTTCTGTAGCCCTACCATCTACAGGACATCACACCTTCTGCAGCATTACCTTCCGCATCCGTATCATCTACAGGACATGGCACCTTCTGCAGCCCTACCATCTACAGGACATAGCACCTTCTGCAGCCCTACCATCTACAGGACATAGCACCTTCTGCAGCCCTACCGTCTACAGGACATAGCACCTTCTGTAGCCCTACCGTCTACAGGACAAAGCACCTTCTGCAGCCCTACCGTCTACAGGACATAGCACCTTCTGTAGCCCTACCGTCTACAGGACAAAGCATCTTCTGCAGCCCTACCGTCTACAGGACATCGCACCTTTTGCAGCATTACCGTCTACAGGACATAGCACCTTCTGCAGCCCTACCATCTACAGGACATAGCACCTTCTGCAGCCCTACCATCTACAGGACATAGCACCTTCTGCAGCCCTACCATCTACAGGACATAGCACCTTCTGCAGCCCTACCGTCTACAGGACATAGCACCTTCTGTAGCCCTACCGTCTACAGGACAAAGCACCTTCTGCAGCCCTACCGTCTACAGGACATCGCACCTTTTGCAGCATTACCGTCTACAGGACATAGCACCTTCTGCAGCCCTACCATCTACAGCAGTGTTCTTCAACTCCAGTTCTCAGGGACCACCTGCCAGTCCTGACTTGACAATATGCCACAGAATGAATACCTGTGGTACGTCCCGATGCATGTGCAATGAGCAGGACCGTGGTATTGTTACACGAACGCAAAATTATGCAGTGGGTCCGGATATGGGTATTTAAGTCTATAGTTTTTGTTTGTGACGCCAATTGCAGCGTGCGCAGGGTACACTCTCAGGGCCCTTTAAGGTGTTGCAACTTACATACCAGGTTAGGAATGCCAGAGTGGTATAATGTGGTAGTAGTAATAGTGTCAACGGTGTCTCCTACCTGGGTACGGCTGGACTCCTGGATCCTGGCTCACTTGCAATAAATGAGTATGTTGCTAGAAGGAGTAATTTAGGGTTTTAGTAGCAGTAAATGAGATCCAGACTTGAAATATAATTCAACTTGTCTTTACTGGAGGCAGCATTAATCCATACGAGATACAGCAATAGTTCTTGGGTCCCAGCAGGTATTGGCAATGTATGGCAGGCATCAATATCTCTTCTGCTCCTATCATGTGCCTGGAGAATATGGCCGGAATCTGTCTTCTGCTCTGTCTGTCTTCTGCTTGGTATGGGACTGACTAGCTTTGGAGGAATTTGGCTTCTCCTGGTCTCTGGATGTTACTCACATTTAGCTCACAGGGAATGGCTCTTCCTGGAGATCTGGAGGTGGCTGTTTGCTTGTCAACCAGCTGAGGTTGAAGGCTCAGACTGGGGATGAAGATCTTTGGTCTCAGCCGAGACACAATCCTGGGTTGGGATCCCTAGAACTGGGAGCTCCTACTTGCACAGCCTTCCCCTAGCCGGGGTGACTGGCACACTAACTATACTTCCCTTCATCCCCATGAGGCAGGACATAGGACAGCCCACTTCTGCTCATAGAGGGGGAGCTAAACTGGAATGTACTATTCCAGTCTAGATATGCTGTTACTAAGACCTTGCTAAACATTGCTGCCACCTGCTGGTGTACATGGAAATTACAGCAAATATATATAACAGGCTTAGAAAATGCACATTATTGAAGATGTGATATTAAATTACACAAGATGACAGTACAAATACACTTAAAAGGTTGTAGCGGGGTAAAAGTGTTTCGTAACATAACTCTGGGATGTTACATATGGACACTAATTACATACTATAATACTAAGGAAATCCTGAAAACATGAATGGGCCCTGAGGATTGGAGCTGCGAACACTGGTCTACAGGACATCGCACCTTCTGCAGCCATCCTATCTGCTTTAGTCCTATCACCTACAAGAAGAAAAACTCCTCCTCCCATGCAGCAGCTCTGTGAACCGTCCACCCCTGGCAACTGCAGTGACCACTAACTACTCCACGTCCTGAACCAGGGATTTCAGTTCAAGTCCACTTTTCTTTGCCTAGTTTGCAGCCCTTTTTGCCACTACTGCACCCCTTTAGCCACGCTTCCTTTGTGCCTGCTCCCTTATGGCAGGGCGGGGTGCAAGCACATCATGAGGCTTGTGCACGACTCCACCTCTAAGATGACATCTGTCTAGTGTTTCTCACAGGGTGCTACTTCCAGCTAGCAGCACCGCTCCCATGACATCAGAAGACCACTCTGGGGGTATCTGCTTCTGTAATGTGCATTGCCTCTCCCAGCTGGGACAGTACTGTCAGAGCGACAGCATGGCTTGTTTTCATAACGGGGCCCCTTAACTGTAAGGTTGGCTTGTGCTCCCAGCTTACCCATAGATTACATTGGCATGTCATAATATAACAAGTCTATGTATTACCAGGTCAGACCTCCCAGCACCCCCTGCTTGTTCACTATATAATTTATCTACATGACATAGTCTGTAAAGCATTGCAGAATAGGTCAGTACTATATAAGTGAGTGAAATAAATCATCTAAATATTAGACATGCAGGGTAACATAGCCACCTATAGACTAATCCTTCATTTCTCAAAATCTCCTGCTGTCTACACATGTAGTTAAATACAATTTTAACTGCCTGAAGCCACCACTAGAGGGAGCTCAGGAGCTGGCTGCGTACTGTGCATACATCATTCACACCGTCCCTGCTCACACACAGGCTGATTTGTTACACTGTATCATTGTAGCCTGACAGGAGCTGTACTGCTGTGTTCAGCTCACAGAGGATTCCCTACACTGATACATTGTAACGAACCCTCAGCTTCTCCTTCACTGATATCCCCATTGACTTCCAGTCTGGTTGATTCTGCTGATTTTGAAAGCCATGTCTTCAGTCTGCCCAGAATGAGTCACGTAGTGCGGTGCTTGTATAAACCCATTCAGATTGGCGGTGTCACTGACCTCAGCGCCGCTGATTAATAAAAGCTTTTATTCCACCTATTACCCTGAGATCACAAGGAACAAAACATATTATTCTCCTCCAGAATCAGCGCGGCTCTGCGTGTGTGTCTGCCATTTACCTGAAGCCACGTGTCTTCTACATTTCATGCCATCGGCTATTGATAATTGCTTTATTGAGGCGTCAGCGGCAAGACGCGTCGAGGACACGAGAGAGGTGTTACATAGTTCAGGGCGCCGCTGATCTTCACAGCCACCTTTCATATCCTCTCAGCAGACTTTTCACAATCACATGCAGTAATGTGGAGGCTACGAGACCGCTGGCCTCCTACACGACCCATGCTCTGGGCAGGTGGACAGCACGTGTGGCGTGGGTATCGAGACCAGGCAGAAAAATGTGTGTGTTCATGGTGGGGTCTCCAGAAATACATGGCGGCCAAATGAGCCTTAGATCAACAGGACAAGGGTGCAGGTAGTGCCTACAGCCCTTGTGATTGGCAGTGCGTTATTACAGTGGGCGGAGGGGGATTCAATATCCACTTTTTAGCACCATTTCCACAATTCTGTGCTGGTTCATTTCTTTTCATATCTTTACAGAGGTTGGGGCTTTGCTTTTTCTGATAGAGAGCTCCAAATCCCCTACATAGATTTCCATAATTAAATTCAGTCTGCCTGCAGCCACCACTAGGGGGAGCTTATGAGCTTATTGTATTCAGCGCAGCCGCCACTAGGGGAGCTTATGAGCTTATTGTATTCAGTGCATCCACCACTAGGGAAGCTTATGAGCTTATTGTATTCAGCGCAGCCACCACTCGGGGAGCTTATGAGCTTATTGTATTCAGTGCAGCCACCACTAGGGGAGATTATTGTATTCAGTGCAGCCACCACTAGGGGGAGCTTATGAGCTTATTGTATTCAGCGCAGCCACCACTAGGGGGAGCTTATGAGCTTATTGTATTCAGTGCATCCACCACTAGGGAAGCTTATGAGCTTATTGTATTCAGCGCAGCCACCACTCGGGGAGCTTATGAGCTTATTGTATTCAGTGCAGCCACCACTAGGGGAGATTATTGTATTCAGTGCAGCCACCACTAGGGGGAGCTTATGAGCTTATTGTATTCAGCGCAGCCACCACTAGGAGGAGCTTATGAGCTTATTGTATTCAGCACAGCCACCACTAGGGGGAGCTTATGAGCTTATTGTATTCAGCGCAGCCACCACTAGGGGAGCTCATGAGCTTATTGTATTCAGTGCATCCACCACTAGGGGGAGCTTATGAGCTTATTGTATTCAGCGCAGCCACCACTAGGGGAGCTTATGAGCTTATTGTATTCAGTGCATCCACCACTAGGGGGAGCTTATGAGCTTATTGTATTCAGCGCAGCCACCACTAGGGAGAGCTTATGAGCTAATTGTATTCAGCGCAGCCACCACTAGGGGAGCTCATGAGCTTATTGTATTCAGTGCATCCACCACTAGGGGGAGCTTATGAGCTTATTGTATTCAGCGCAGCCACCACTAGGGGAGCTTATGAGCTTATTGTATTCAGCGCAGCCACCACTAGGGGAGCTTATGAGCTTATTGTATATGGTGCAGCCACCACTAGGGAGAGCTTATGAGCTTATTGAATTCAGCGCAGCCACCACTAGGGGAGCTTATGAGCCTATTGTAATCAGCACAGCCGCCACTAGGGAAGCTTATGAGCTAATTGTATTCAGTGCATCCACCACTAGGGAGAGCTTATGAGCTAATTGTATTCAGTGCATCCACCACTAGGGAGAGCTTATGAGCCTATTGTAATCAGCACAGCCGCCACTAGGGGAGCTTATGAGCTTATTGTATATGGTGCAGCCACCACTAGGGAAGTTTATGAGCTTATTATATACAGTGCAGCAGGGGCGGACTGGGCCAGGGGGCAGGGAGGCAATTGCCCCCCAGGCCTCCCTAAATAAACGGCCGCTGGGCCGCCCGTCTAAAAAAATAAATAATTTTTTTTATTCTTCAGGGCCGCACCGCCGATCACCACAGGCGGCGCGGCCCTGGATGTAATTGCGGCCGCTGTGTGCTGTGGGGCAGGGGAGGGAGAGGCGTGTCCCTCCCCTGTTCTTCTGATAGGCCGCAGGCACTAATGCCTGCAGCCTATCAGAGGCCGGCTCAGGAAGCGCGATGACGTCATTATCATCGCGACGCCTGAGCCGGCAGCACACGCTGCTGATGGAGGTAAGTATTTTTTTATTATTTTTTCTTCTTTGCGGAGATCTGTCACTATGGGGGGGGGGGGGCGGAGATCTGTCACTATGGGGGGGGGGGCGGAGATCTGTCACTATGGGGGGAGATCTGGCACTATGGGGGGGGAGATCTGGCAGTATGGGGTGCACTATAAGGGGAGCTGGCACTATGGGGCGTACTATAGGGGGAGCTGGCACTATGGGGGGCACTATAAGGGGAGCTGGCACTATGGGGCGCACTATAGGGGGAGCTGGCACTATGGGGGGCACTGTAGGGGGAGCTGGCACTATGGGGGGCCTATAGGGGGAGCTGGCACTATGGGGGGCCTATAGGAGGAGCTGGCACTATGGGGGGGTACTATAGGGGGAGCTGGCACTATGGGGGGTACTATAGGGGGAGCTGGCACTATGGGGGGCACTGTAGGGGGAGCTGGCACTATGGGGGCACTGTAGGGGGAGCTGGCACTATGGGGGGCCTATAGGGGGAGCTGGCACTATGGGGGGAGGGCTGGCACTATTGGGGGAGCTGGCACTATGGGGGCATTTCTTACTGGCACATTATGGGGGGGCACCATGGGGGAGAGGAGCACTATGGGGGTAACTGGGGGCTCTAAAGGGGCTTTTTTTTTATTATTGGCACATTCTGGGGGGCACTATAGGGGAGAGCAGCACTATGGGGCATCTGGTGCTACTATAGGGGCATTATTTGGGGGCACTATGGGGAAGTGGGGGCTCTAAAGGGGCCTTTTGTATTGGAACATTATGGGGGGCACTATGGCATTTGGTGGCACTAAGGGGGCATTTTTTACTGGCACATTATGGAAGGCACTATAGGGGAGAGCGGCACTATGGGGGAGTGGAGCACTATTGGGGCATATGGTGGCACTAAGAAGGGGCATTTTTTTACTGGTACATTGTGGGGGAGAGGAGCACTATAGGGGCATCTGCTGGGGGCACTAAGGGGCATTTTTTTACTGGCATATTATGGGGACACTATGGGGAAGGGGGAGAGGAGCAGTATGAGGGCATTTACTGGGGCACTATATAGAGGTATTTTATACTGGCATACATTATGGGGACATTAGCTCAACTGCGGGCACTAAGCGGGGGTATTTCATGTACTGTCATATTATAGGGAAAATTAGTACTACTAGGGGGTATTATGGGGAGCTTTACTACTACTAGGGGCTATGAAGAACATGATTACTAGGGCACTATAGGGGCATTATTACTACTAAGTGTGCTCTGGCAGAGAATTATTTCTATTGGTGGGATTTTGGGGAGCATTGTTACTTTGGGGGCACCCTGGCATAGTATCAGCTTAGCACAATTATTTTTGGGGGACATTATCTTTATACTATTAGTGTCTGGGCGCAGTTATTTTTTAGAGCGCTGTGTGCCAATAATTGTTTAAGGGGGCACTATCTGTGTGGTAGTAGTATTTCCAGGCGGACTGTTTCTGCAGTATAATATTGGGGGCATAGCGGGTACAGTATTGGGGGCACTATCTGTGTGGTAGTAGTATTTCCAGGGGGACTGTTTCTGCAGTATAGTATTGGGGGTGGCAGGAAACTAATGTCTGTTTCTCAATCTCTGCAGAGAAGGGAGATGGCAGAAAAATCATCATGGCGGTCTGGTCTGAATGGAGAAGATGAGGAAAGAGAACGTCTACAACAAAGGTGACATCACTGGATGTAAGAGGTAGGGGGCGCTATGTAGGAGAGGAGATGCTCCGGCTCCTCCTCCTGCCATTTGCAGAAGGAGGATTCAGAACTGGGTGAGGATGACGAAAGGGGGCAGCAGGCCACGGGCGGGTGGCAGATGGTGGGGGGAACCACAGGCCTTGAGCAGGATCAGGGTAGGGAGGAGAGCGGAGGAGCTTCCTGGCTGTAGCTTGTTATATAAGCAGGCAGTGCAGCCAGGACGGCCTCCCCTCTCCGCATGATGTGTAGAGACAGGCCGCAACTATAAAATGTCAGCTGTACAGTGTGTGTTGGGAGTGGCCTATTATATGTAGGAGGGGCTTTTAATGATGGGCGGGGCTAAAATGGGCCACTTGACTAGATTTGCCCCCCAGGACTAAGGCTGCCAGTCCTCCCCTGCAGTGCAGCCACCACTAGGGGGAGCTTATTATATACAGTGCAGCCACCACTAGTGGAGCTTTTGAGCTTATTTTATATGGTGCAGCCACCATTAGAGGGAGCTTATTAGATTATTGTATTCAGTGCAGCGTCACTAGTGGAGCTTATGAGCTTATAGTATACAACGCAGCCATCAGTAGGATGAGCATATTGTATACAGTGCGGCCACCACTAGGGGATCTTATGAGCTAATTGTATACAGCGCAGCAACCAGTAGGGGAGCTTATGGGCTTATTGTATATGGCACAGCCACCACTAGATGGAGCTTATGAGCTTATTATATACAGCGCAGCCACCATTAGGAGGAGCTTATGGTATACAGCAGGGGAGCTTATGAGCTAATACAGCGCAGCAACCAGTAGGGGAGCTTATGAGCTAATTGTATAATTGTATACAGCGCAGCAACCAGTAGGGGAGCTTATGAGCTAATTGTATACAGCGCAGCAACCAGTAGGGGAGCTTATGGGCTTATTGTATATGACACAGCCACCACTAGATGGAGCTTATGAGCTTATTATATACAGCGCAGCCACCATTAGGAGGAGCTTATGGTATACAGCGCAGCGCCACGAGGGGGAGCTTTATGAGCTTATTGTATCGGGTGCAGCCACCAGTAGAAGGAGTATATTGTATACAGTGCAGCCACAAATAGGGGGAGCTTATAAGGTTATTGTACATGGTGCAACCACCACCTGGAGGAGCTTATTGTGTACAGCGCAGCCAACACTACGAGAAACTTTTGAGCTTACTGTATACTCCACTAGGTGGAGCTTATTGTATACATGCAACCACCAGTAGGAGGAGCATAATGTATACAGTGCAGCCACCATTAGGGGGAGCTTATGAGCGTATTGTATACAATGCAGCCACCACTTGAAGGAGCTTATGCGCTTATTGCATACAGCGCAGCCACCACTAGAGAGAGCCTATGAAATTATTGTATACAGTGCAGCCACCACTAGGTGGAGCCTGTGAGCTTATTATATACACCACTAGAGGGAGCTTATTCTATACAATTTTATTACTGAGTTCAATGTGTAACCAGTCTGCACTAAGCTCCTCAGCTCCCCCCAGTGGTGGCTTCAGGAGGAAGTAATTTTATCATTTAACCATGTCAATGCTGGGGATTGTTGGACCATTGACCAAGTGAAACTTGATCTGCAGCTAGTTCATTCTGCCCCTTGGTGGGGTTCAGGACCCCTGGGGTACTGTGACTTGTACAGATTCCTTTAATTATCTACCCCCACTCGGCATGGCTGAGATCCGATGCGTGTCGTAACAAGTGTCAGAGGTTCTGGTCGGTTCGCTCCTGCGCTCGGAGCAGAATTGGCTCCCACTATGCGCAGAGCAGACAGATGTAAGGCCGTGCAGATTATTAATAATCTAATTCTGACTCCTCCACTTGGTTTAGCTCATGTGTTAAATGAATTCGCCTCCTGCTTGTATTTGGAGTCTGCTTTATTTTCCGCACTTGTATTCCAGATCTGCAGATTCATTCTGGAATTTGTTTACTGAGGAACTGAGATGAGGAGGAGACACGAGCACCCAGCACTGGGAGGCAGGGAGAAGCCCGGGCGGGCAGGTGTCCAGGGGCGAGCCCCCTATGATTGGCTCCTGCTGGCCAGAGACTGGACTCCATACAGATACGACCACGTGGGATGTTCTCTGCTGCCAAAAGTCCGTGGCAGAATCCGCATGAGTTGCCTGCAGAATTGGCTGTGTTTTTTTTGGAGATTTCACCATCTGCTTTGTGAAGTATGAAATCTGCATCAAAAATTGACATACTGTGGATTTGACATCTGCTCAGCAGGTCGAGTTGTGTGCGGATCCACTGCAGAAATTTGTGGATGAGATTTTTAAAAATTTACTGCATGCAAATCCACCAGAAGAAATCTGCCACGCGTCCCATGGATTTCTTCTAGTATACCCTATAGATTAAAGGCACAAATACTTTGCTGCAGAAAATATAATTTATTCCTCCCCTGCTCATCCTGAGCCTCCTGGTTCATCAAAAGCATTCCAGCTCCACAGTGAAGACTGACATGCAGGCAGACCTACGGGTTTTACTTTTTTTTTCAGTTGTCCTTAATTCAGCTCATTTTTCTGTTTCCCTTTAGTCCAGTGGTAGGCACTCCAGCTGTTGTGAAACTACAACTCCCAGCATGCATAATTGCTCTGCTCTTCTCAGAACTCCCATAGAAATGAACGGAGCGTGCTGGGATTTGTAGTGCCAAAGGTTGCTGACCCCTGCTCTAGTCTATGCCCAGCAGCACTTCTCCTATAGCTCTGTTCATCCTGTTCTTCCTGGTTCATGAACCCTAGCACATTTTATTTATTTTTTTTGGCCATATGGTTAAAAAAAATTATGTCCACTAGATTAGATTATTTTTTTTGCAATTGTACTCTAAATGTATAAAGCTCCTTCTACGCCTTCCGTCTCTGGTGGGTCAGATCATGTGTCGTCAAGCTGCTTTAACCTATTGGTCTTTTTATTTTTCCTGCATCTGCCTTTTTGCATTTGGCTCCGTTTTTAGTGACAGAGATGTGGCAGACACGAGGGGGTATCAGCCAACATCCTATTCCACACACACTTCTGGGTCATTGACCCCCGGCTTCCTTCTAGATGCCCAGTATGGCTTCCTGGAAGCCTCTAGCACCTCCACCTCCTGCTTTCCAGACGCTTCATCAGTTGCTCCATCCACGTGACGCCCCCCACTGATCACGATCTTTATGTCATCAGCAGAAAGCTTAACCCTCCCCGGGAAGCTATCTGTAATATTAGTAATAAGGACATTAAAGGGAAGGCGTCGGGAATTAGAGGAGAAGTGGTCGCAAGCTGGGGGAAGGGGGGCGACTCCACAGGAGCGTCTCCAAAATGCCCCCGTTTCAGGAATTCTACAGAGCGAGCTGCCTCCTGCGGTGGCGCCTGCGGAATCAAGGAGACACTGACAGATAGGAGACGGTGAATCCGGGAGGATGCTAAATGAAAGAGAGAAATAGGCGGTGGGGGGGGGGGGGGACCCAGCAAGACAGAAAGGGGGGGCAATGCGAAGACGAAAGCATGACCTGCAGAAAGAGGCAGCAGCTTCGCGTGTAGTTGGGGAGCGGAGGATTTCATAGATCGGAGGCACTTTGGCAATGTTTGCAGAATGAGTCCTGCCAATAAAAAAAAAAAAAAAAAAAAAAATCCAATTCCAATCAAATTACAAGAGACTGAGAGCGAAATGCTTCAGGAAAAGGGAAGCATCACATCTGCAGCAAACCATGGGGGATACCGAAATCTTTGCACCGAATTTATGCCAACTATCATGTAACTAGATCACCCAGCATGCCCTTAGAAACCACTGTAATGGTCTGGGGGCTATCAGTTGGGGGTCATCCTCTTTGGGATATGTTCAGACAGGTTGGATTTTCCGCAGCAAACTAAATCCTCTCCAAATGGTCAAAGTTACGCGTAGATACCGAATTTTCCTGTACATCTGAGGTGTGCAAAGGGTGAATGGATCGGGCACATGAGCGAAGCCCTCTCCATACTGTATGTCGCGGGTGCCGCCTGGGATTAGAGGTAACGCCGATCCTGTTCATTCATCAACCTCTCAGATGCTGCAGTCAATAGCGACTGCTGAGCAATTAGAGAAGGGAGGAGGGTTCCTCTGTTCTCTGATCGCCTGATCAGCCCCTGCCCCGCAGCAGAATCTGTGTTCATGGCAGCCAGAGGCTTTCTAACACAAAACTAAACAGGTCTGCCATGTTAGGGTATATAAAGGGTCGCAATACCGTAAAAAAAAACGCTTCAGTTTTGTCCTAAGTTCCGTCCCTTGTACGGTATTTTCCCGGACACAATTCCGGAACACTACCGCACTTGCTGGATCCAGCAATAATTTCCATTGAAATGTATTAATGCCGGATCCGGTACTAAGTGTTCCGGAAATTGCTGCATCGCCGGATCCAGTTTTCCGGTCTGCACATGTGCAGTTCTTTCTAGCTTTGAAAAAATTAAATACAGGATCCGTTATTCTGGATTTCAATGAATATGTCTACCGGATCAGGATCTGAAAAAAAAATAACCATTTGCATACGGATTCTAACAACGCAAGTGTGAAAGGGATAAAGTGATGGCCTATCCAACAATCCAACAAATGCATATTCAAATCCCCCACGTAGACTAAACAACTCTAAGAATCTGTAGAATACAGTTTTAAAAAATATTTTGGAAAATTTGTAAAGAAAATCCCATTTATCATATTAAAATAAATAAATAAATAAACCTAAAATGCCCAATCTACTAAATTATCGTGATATTTGATCTAACAGTATGCCAGACAGAGAAGTGCCAGGCCCTGCACAGGGGAGTGGCAGAGGTCTAAATGTTTCTGGCGCAGGCACAGGTCGCAGCAGAGTAAGGGGTTGTGGCAGCAGGAGTCGCAGCGAGACGCCTGAGCTCCTGGTGTCATCTAGCGGTTGTGTCTTGACCAGCAACCCAGCGGTTCTTGAATGGTTGACTCAGTCATCCACTTCGTCCCAAGTGACATCAGACACAACCCTTAGTTGGCATGGCCTGGGAGCAGGCCCTGTGCCCTCACCTCTCCTCAAACTGCCTCTGTACTTTTCTGTTCCCTCAGCCAGAGAAGTACTATATGCTGTGGGCTCAGCTCCACTTTGCAGCGAGGACGAGCTACTAGAGGATAGTCAGCAGCTACTGCCCAGCCAAGTTGTGGAGGAAACATCTGTCACTTCCTCCGGTAGGCGGGCAAGTAGTGATGAGGAGAGTGGCGTGGGAGCTGGTGTTGCAAACTTGCGAGCAGTCAGGTTCCTGACCCAGAGACCATTGAGGAGGACATCAGTGAGGTGTAGACAGTACTCTATGATGATGATGTAGCTGATCGCACTTGGGAGCCGGGTGACGAAGGGGCTTCATCATCATCGGGAGAAGATGGCGGCAGCTTGCCCATGAGGCAGCGGCGGAGCCAGCAAGTTGCTAGCGTGGCCGGGAGTCAGCAGGGTGGCAGCAGTGGGAGGTCTGGAGCCAAACGTCCCCAGGGTAGACCACCCGCGGGCCCCGGGAAGTAGTGGTGCAGGGGTTCACGGAAGCAGCGGCAGTACCAGTCAGTCAGTGCGGAGTGTTGGGGGTAAAAATGTGGTGAGCTGGACCGGGGTATGCACTCTGACGCCCAATTATGCAATGGCTAGGTCAGGTGTAGGTGATAGTTTATAGTTTAGTTTGTGACGCCAATTGCAGCGTGCGCAGGGTACTAACACAGGGCCCTTTAAAGGATAACTGTCACACTTAGACCCTAATTTAAATTTTCATATATGTAGTTACTAATAACATGATATTCCAGAATCAGTTACTATTAGACTGACTTACCCCATATTTAATAAGATTCAGCCCTTAGCAACCAGTCTGCATAAAACTGCAATTCAGTTAAGATGGCCGCCACTGCCCTCACCCTGAGGCTAATCCCGCCTGCCCTCACTAGCCAGTAACAATAGCCCCCCAAAAGTGTCAGTAACTAGAGCCCTCCCCCCTAAAGGGTTAATCTCCTGCAGCACAAAGGGGTCCTCTTACCACATGTTGCTTTCATTTATACACTGAGCAGACGGCAGATCTCCCTTCCCTGGTCTGCGCTGCTTCAGCTCTGCATTGTCCAGCTCTGCTGAGTGAGGGAGCGTCTGCCAAGCGCAGGGACAGGGAGAAGTGCACACAGCCCAGGCACTGTTATCAGCTGCTGGGGAGGACCTGGCTCTAATCATTTACTTACAGTCCCTGGCTGTCTGTAATCTGACCCTGCAGGCTGCCTGCTTCTGCGTCCTCCGTCCTTCAACACATAGACGGATCATGCCTAGCAACCCAAGTTAATGCCCTTAACAGGTTGTAGCGGGGTAAAAGAGTTTTGCAACACAACTCTGGGGTGTTACAAAATCACCTACTCGGCGGTGTGGCAGTTTTTTGTTAAGCCGCCAGAGGAAGTGAAAATGGCCATTTGTAGAATCTGTGGGCAGAAGGTGAAGTGTGGCCAGGGTGCCAATGTTGACACCACGGCCCTGCGTCAACATATGCAGTGTCACCATAAAGTGGCCTGGGAGAACCGAGGCTCCGATGCGGTGGTCCAGCCTGTCGCAGCAACCACTGCATCACCCAGTGGCACGCAACCGATTTTAGGCAGTCAAGGCTCCACCACCTCAGCCGAAGGTAGCTGTCTGTCCTTCCCATCATCTGCTGGTCCTGATGCTCCTACTCCTCGTCAGTCATTCCTTCAGCAATCGATCACCGAAGCGATTGCCAAGAGACAACAGTATGTGTGCACTCATCCAACGGTGCAGAAGCTGAACGTGCTCCTGGCCATGTTGCTGGTTCTGCAGTCCCTCTCTTTCCAAGTGGTGGACTCTGCACCTTTCAGAGAACTGATGGCTTGTGCCGAGCTGAGGTGGAGAGTCCCAAGCCGTCATTTCTTTGCCAAAAAAGGCAGTACCAGCCCTGCACGCGTATGTAAAACAGAAGGTGGGCCAGTCCTTGAGCCTGTCGGTGTCTGCGAAAGTGCACGGCAGCACCAACGTGTGGAGCTGTAACTATGGTCAGGGACAATACATGTCCTTTACGGCACACTGGGTGAATGTGGTTCCTGCACAGCCACACCAGCAACTTGGCCAGGTCACGCCGCTTACGCCTCCACGTTCTCACGCCGTTAGTCCTGCTACAATGTCCGCCTCTGCCTCCTCATCCTCCACCGTGTCCTCAGCCTCCACTGCCGGGACAATTCACAGTGCCCCTCCAGCATACCACATGTGCAGGGCACGACGGTGTCACGCTGTTCTGCACCTCGTTTGCCTGGGCGAACAGAGTCACACAGGGGAGGAACTGCTCCGTGTCCTTCATCAAGAAATCAAATCCTGGCTTTCTCCACGACAACTCAAAATCGGAACCATGGTGACAGACAACAGGAATGACATGGTGTCGGCGCTGCGTCAAGGAGGGCTGAGCCATGCACCCTGCAGGGCACACGTGTTTCTGGTTGTCAAGCGGTTCCTGAAGTCTTCCACCCATCTGAAAGACATCGTAAAAATGGCCAGGAAACTTTGCATGCACGTCAGCCACTCGTACACAACAAAGCAGACCCTCCTTGAGCTTCAGCGGCAGAACGGGGTCCCCCAACATAGGCTGATATGCAACGTTTCCACCCGTTGGAATTCCACCCTCCATATGTTGGACCGACTGTACGAACAGAGAAAGGCCATCAACAATTTCTTGATGATCCAAGCGGACAGGAGTACTCCCCTGTGTAACTTCGATGTCAGCCAGTGGCAGCTCATGCGTGACACCTGCCATTTGGCTCAAGCCCTTTGAGGAGGCCACGTTATTTGTCAGTCGCCAGGACTACGGGATGAACAACGCTATTCCACTGCTTCATGTCCTGGAACAGATGCTGGTGAATCTGGCTGGTCAGGGGACTGGAGACGTGGCACCTAGATCTCACGGCCACATGAGCCCTGGGGGTCTGAACTGGAGAAGGAGGAGGACATTGGAGCGCAAGCAATGTGTAGTAAAATGGGTGGTTTTTATACACAGGTGACAGGAGAGGAGGAGCAGGAGCAGCCAGAGGAGCTACAGGACGATGAGGAAGACGAGGCCGAGGACCCAGACACACCGTGGCAGTATGCAGTGGAGATGGAGGCAGGGAGTCTCTTCCTAGGCCATATGGCATCATTCACATGGTCTAGGTGCAGCTCTGTCCCATCTGAGTGATTGCGGCTGAGCTGTAATACCAAGCGCAGTGCTATCAAATGGACAGTGCTGTGCTTGGAAACGAGCAAAGAGGCTGCGGCGCTCACTGGGACATCGCGGTCTCCTCAAACAGCTGATTGGTGGGGGTGCCAGGAGTCAGACCCCCACCATCTCATAACTCTGAGTACAGATGTCATAGATGTTACCTGCAGTCCTATGTAACACCCCACATAACACAGTGAACTATTGTGTTATGTGGGGTGTTACATAGGACTGCATGGAACATCTACTACGTTATCTGCACACAGAAAGTTATCACCATTATCTGGGCTGTTACATAGGACTGCAGGTGACAAATTAAAATTTTAGTTGCCAAATTTAAGATACATACGATTATGATAAAAAAAAGACTTGGAGGAGAAGATGAGACGCAGGTCACAGTAGTGAGTTAGCTCTACATATAGGGGAATACAGCACCACATTCCTGTTACATCCAGTGACATCTCCTGTCATGTAGATCTTCTCATTCATCTGCTCCTCCGTTAGACCCAGACCGCCATGACAAATTCTTTCAGCCGCATCTCGTCTCTACAGAGTTTGTTACACAGACATGTTAGATTTCTCATAATTGGGGTCATTTATCAAACTGGTGTAAAGTAGAACGGGCTTAGGTGCCCATAGCAGCCAATCAGATTCCACCTTTCATTTTCCAAAGGAGCTGTCAAAAATGAAAGGTGGAATCTGTTGCTATGGGCACCTAAGCCAGTTCTACTTTACACCAGTTTGATACATTATCCCAAAGGTCCCTATAGTGTCTACAGCAATTCTAATGTCTCCTAGAGTGCCCCCAGTAATAATAACACCCTATATTGAGCTCCAGATAATAATGCCTGTAGAGTGTCCCCAAAATAATGCCCCCTAATAGCAACGCCCCCACACTGCCCCCATATAGTAATTTCCCCCACACTGCCCCCATATAGTAATTTCCCCCACACTGCCCCCATATAGTAATTTCCCCCACACTGCCCCCATATAGTAATTTCCCCCACATTGCCCCCATATAGTAATTTTCCCCACACTGCCCCATATAGTAATTTCCCCCACACTGCCCCCATATAGTAATTCCCCCCACACTGCCCCATATAGTAATTTCCCCTATACTGCCCCATATAGTAATTTCCCCCACACTGCTCCATGTAGTAATTGCCCCCACACTACCCCCATATAGTAATTTCCCCCACACTGCTCGATAAGTAATTTCTTCCACACTGCCCCCATATAGTAATTTCCCCCATACTGCCCTATATAGTAATTTGACCCACACTGCTCCATGTAGTAATTGCCCCCACACTACCCCATATAGTAATTTCCCCCACACTGCCCCATATAGTAATTTCCTCCATACTGCCCCATATAGTAATTTCCCCCATACTGCCCCATATAGTAATTTCCCCCACACTGCTCCATGTAGTAATTGCCCCCACACTACCCCCATATAGTAATTTCCCCCACACTGCCCCATATAGTAATTTCTCCCATACTGCCCCATATAGTAATTTCCCCCATACTACCCCATATAGTAATTTCCCCCATACTACCCCATATAGTAATTTCCCCCATACTACCCCATATAGTAATTTCCCCCATACTACCCCATATACAGGGAGTGCAGAATTATTAGGCAAATGAGTATTTTGACCACATCATCCTCTTTATGCATGTTGTCTTACTCCAAGCTGTATAGGCTCGAAAGCCTACTACCAATTAAGCATATTAGGTGATGTGCATCTCTGTAATGAGAAGGGGTGTGGTCTAATGACATCAACACCCTATATCAGGTGTGCATAATTATTAGGCAACTTCCTTTCCTTTGGCAAAATGGGTCAAAAGAAGGACATGACAGGCTCAGAAAAGTCAAAAATAGTGAGATATCTTGCAGAGGGATGCAGCACTCTTAAAATTGCAAAGCTTCTGAAGCGTGATCATCGAACAATCAAGCGTTTCATTCAAAATAGTCAACAGGGTCGCAAGAAGCGTGTGGAAAAACCAAGGCGCAAAATAACTGCCCATGAACTGAGAAAAGTCAAGCGTGCAGCTGCCAAGATGCCACTTGCCACCAGTTTGGCCATATTTCAGAGCTGCAACATCACTGGAGTGCCCAAAAGCACAAGGTGTGCAATACTCAGAGACATGGCCAAGGTAAGAAAGGCTGAAAGACGACCACCACTGAACAAGACACACAAGCTGAAACGTCAAGACTGGGCCAAGAAATATCTCAAGACTGATTTTTCTAAGGTTTTATGGACTGATGAAATGAGAGTGAGTCTTGATGGGCCAGATGGATGGGCCCGTGGCTGGATTGGTAAAGGGCAGAGAGCTCCAGTCCGACTCAGACGCCAGCAAGGTGGAGGTGGAGTACTGATTTGGGCTGGTATCATCAAAGATGAGTTTGTGGGGCCTTTTTGGGTTGAGGATGGAGTCAAGCTCAACTCCCAGTCCTACTGCCAGTTTCTGGAAGACACCTTCTTCAAGCAGTGGTACAGGAAGAAGTCTGCAAGGTAAGAAAAACATGATTTTCATGCAGGACAATGCTCCATCACACGTGTCCAAGTACTCCACAGCGTGGCTGGCAAGAAAGGGTATAAAAGAAGAAAATCTAATGACATGGCCTCCTTGTTCACCTGATCTGAGCCCCATTGAGAACCTGTGGTCCATCATCAAATGTGAGATTTACAAGGAGGGAAAACAGTACACCTCTCTGAACAGTGTCTGGGAGGCTGTGGTTGCTGCTGCACGCAATGTTGATGGTGAACAGATCAAAACACTGACAGAATCCATGGATGGCAGGCTTTTGAGTGTCCTTGCAAAGAAAGGTGGCTATATTGGTCACTGATTTGTTTTTGTTTTTGAATGTCAGAAATGTATATTTGTGAATGTTGAGATGTTATATTGGTTTCACTGGTAAAAATAAATAATTGAAATGGGTATATATTTGTTTTTTGTTAAGTTGCCTAATAATTATGCACAGTAATAGTCACCTGCACACACAGATATCCCCCTAAAATAGCTAAAACTAAAAACAAACTAAAAACTACTTCCAAAAATATTCAGCTTTGATATTAATGAGTTTTTTGGGTTCATTGAGAACATGGTTGTTGTTCAATAATAAAATTAATCCTCAAAAATACAACTTGCCTAATAATTCTGCACTCCCTGTAGTAATTTCCCCCACACTGCTCGATAAGTAATTTACCCCACACTGCCCCCACACAGTAATTTCCCAACACTGCCCCATATAGTAATTGCCCCCACACTACCCCATATAGTAATTTCCCCCACACTGCTCGATAAGTAATTTCCCCCACACTGCCCCATATAGTAATTTCCACACACTGCTCCATATAGTAATTTCCCCCACACTGCTCCATATAGTAATTTCCCCCACACTGCTCCATATAGTAATTTCCCCCACACTGCTCGATCCAGTAATTTCTTTCACACTGCCTCCCATGTAGTAATTCCCCCCCCACAAAGTAATTTGCCCCCCACACTGCCCCCATTAGATAATTTGCCCTGACACTACCCTTCATTAAGTAATTTGCCCCCACACTGACCTTCATTAAGTAATTTTCCCCTACACTGCCCTTCATTAAGTAATTTGCCCCCACACTACCCTTCATTAAGTAATTTGCCCCCACACTGCCCCTATCAAGTAATAACCCCCCCACACTGCCCCCCATTAGATAATCTGCCCCGACACTGCCATCCATTAAGTAATTTGCCACCAACACTGCCCCCACAGTATTAATTTCTCCACACTGCCCTCACAGTATTAATTCACCCCATGGTAGTCATTTGCCCCCACAGTATTAATTGTCCCCCACACTGCCCCTACAGTATTAATTCACCCCACACTAGTAATTTGCCCCCCCCACTGTCGCTTCAGTAATGTCCACCAAAGTTGGCACACAAAAAATAAAAAATAATAAAAGCTAATACTTACCTGTGTCCCAGTCGGCGGTCACTTGTAGATGGTGGAGGCGCGCGATGACGTCATTACGCCCGCCTGCGCCGGGATTTTACTACCGCATAGGCTTCAGGCCTGAAGCCTATGGCAGTGATCGGCGGACGGCGGCGGGGCAGGGAACTATGCGCTCCCGTGCCTCTCCGTAGTTTGTGGGCATTTGGGTCGGAGTTGGGCCCCCCAGCGATGCCGGGCCCGGGGCTACAGACCCAAACACCCCAATTATAATCCGCCTCTGCTTGTTGGATCCTCGCTACCGGTCCAAAATGGGGGCCTTTTTTTACACTCGCTGAGAGGGAGGGCAAACTGAACTGATATAGAGACATCCTATGTAGTCAGTTGGCCGCTGCCTATCTGCGCCATCTCCTCGCAGGTCTGACCTGGGAGGCCCTCTGCGCTCATGTTCCTCTGCCATGGATGCTGTGGCAGGGTGGGCGGGGGGGGGGGGGGGAGGTTGGGTAGGAGCAGTTCCAGCTCCATCAGCAGCAACTTCAGTCTAGAATCGCTGATGAGCAGTTTTCTTCACTCGCCTAGTGAAGAAACTACTCACCAGCAGCAGCTAGACCTGGAGCAGGACCTTAACCAGCAGGTGGTGGCATACTTGGACAGCACCCTGCCACCCCACATTAAATATTCGCTGGATTTCTGGCCGCAACTGGCAGAGTTTGCCCTGGAAAAGCTGTCCTACACGGCCATTACTGTGGCATCAAAGCGGTTGTTTAGTGCGGCGGGGCCATAGTTACCCCAAGAAGAACTCGCCTGTTCACCGAAATGCGGAGAGACTGACCTTTGTCAAGATTAATCAGACTAGATCATCCATGGTGCCACACCAACACTTTGACAAAAGAGACCGGTTTCTTCTGGCTACCTGCCTCAGCTACTATTCTGGTGCTGCCACCCGCCTGATGCTACACATCTGATGCCAAGTGCTTCTCCTTCTTTCACCTACCATCTTTAGCTGGTACTGGTATTGCCATCCACCTCCCCACTCTGTCAACGGGTAACTCTGTGGTCTCCTGATGCTGCTGCCACCTCACCACTCAGGTCTCCTGATGCTGCTGCTGCCACCTCCACATTGTCATTGTGCCACTCTGTGGCCTCCTCCTGATGCTGCTGCCACCTCCACACTCTGTCGTTGGGTCACTCTGTGGTCTCCTCATGCTGCTTCCACCTCACCACTATGTCATAGGGCCACTCTGTGGACTCATGCTGTTCCCACCCTCCCCACTTCATGACTGGGCCACTATTTAGCCTTTCGGCCTGGCTGACATCATCATTTATTTGACTCTCCACAGACAGGATCCAATTTTGGGGCTATTGTTCTGATGGATTAGAGGAAGGGCAAAATAACCAGTGACGTCAACATAAACTTACTGCTGACACCCTCTCCACTCTGTCGGGGGGGCTCTACTTGTATAAGCGTTTAAAAGAACAGGTTCTGTAGGCATCTATGTGGAATCAGCTGATGACGGTGTAAAAGAAGTGCGCTCTTTCACGCTACAGTAGGATCTTGGGCCTTTGCACGGTTCTTTATACCTGGTACTAACCTTGACCTGTAAGACTGATTTCACAATTTAGTTATTTGGTCAGTTTTGGCCCCGTGACTGCCCAAATAAATGAATTATGCAGTGATTCTAAGAGCGACGCCTGTCATCTGCAGGTCATACTGACTCACAGTATTATTTCACTACCCCAGCAGACTCCCTATGCGTGTTACTGCAATGCACAGTGTTCTACACCACTATACAGGCTCTCTGCAGCCAGGAAATAGCAGGGGTTTTTTTCCGCGATTCGCCACAATTAAATTCGGATCAAACCGATTTTTTTTTTTCGGAAAATTTGGCAAACCGGCCAAATCTAATTTTTGAGAAATTCGCTCATCTCTGTAATCTCACTGACCTGCAGAGTCCGCTCGTCACGTCATTCTTAACACATAGTTTATGGCAGCCTGTGTCTGCTGCTGCTTTATGGCAGCCTGTGTCTGCTACTGTTTTATGGCAGTCTGTGTCTGCTGCTGTTTTATGGCAGCCTGTGTCTGCTACTGTTTTATGACAGCCTGTGTCTGCTACTGTTTTATGGCAGCCTGTGTCTGCTACTGTTTTATGACAGCCTGTGTCTGCTACTGTTTTATGGCAGCCTGTGTCTGCTGCTGTTTTATGGCAGCCTGTGTCTGCTACTGTTTTATGTCGGCCTGTGTCTGCTACTGTTTTATGGCAGCCTGTGTCTGCTACTGTTTTATGGCAGCCTGTGTCTGCTGCTGTTTTATGGCAGCCTGTGTCTGCTGCTGTTTTATGGCAGCCTGTCTCTGCTGCTGTTTTATGGCAGCCTGTGTCTGCTGCTGTTTAATGGCAACCTGTGTCTGCTGCTGTTTTATGGCAGCCTGTGTCTGCTGCTGTTTTATGGCAGCCTGTGTCTGCTGTTGTTTTATGGCAGCCTGTGTCTGCTACTGTTTTATGGCAGCCTGTGTCTGCTGCTGCTTTATGGCAGCCTGTGTCTGCTACTGTTTTATGACAGCCTGTGTCTGCTACTGTTTTATAGCAGCCTGTGTCTGCTGCTGTTTTATGACAGCCTGTGTCTGCTACTGTTTTATGGCAGCCTGTGTCTGCTGCTGTTTTATGGCAGCCTGTGTCTGCTACTGTTTTATGGCAGCCTGTGTCTGCTACTGTTTTATGGCAGCCTGTGTCTGCTGCTGTTTTATGGCAGCCTGTGTCTGCTGCTGTTTTATGTCAGCCTGTGTCTGCTGCTGTTTAATGGCAACCTGTGTCTGCTGCTGTTTTATGGCAGCCTGTGTCTGCTGCTGTTTTATGGCAGCCTGTGTCTGCTTCTGTTTTTTGGCAGCCTGTGTCTGCTGCTGTTTTATGGCAGCCTGTGTCTGCTGCTGTTTTATGGCAGCCTGTGTCTGCTGCTGTTTTATGTCAGCCTGTGTCTGCTGCTGTTTAATGGCAGCCTGTGTCTGCTGCTGTTTTATGGCAGCCTGTGTCTGCTGCTGTTTTATGGCAGCCTGTGTCTGCTGCTGTTTTATGGCAGCCTGTGTCTGCTGCTGCTTTATGGCAGCCTGTGTCTGCTACTGTTTTATGGCAGTCTGTGTCTGCTGCTGTTTTATGGCAGCCTGTGTCTGCTACTGTTTTATGACAGCCTGTGTCTGCTACTGTTTTATGGCAGCCTGTGTCTGCTGCTGTTTTATGGCAGCCTGTGTCTGCTACTGTTTTATGACAGCCTGTGTCTGCTACTGTTTTATGGCAGCCTGTGTCTGCTGCTGTTTTTTGACAGCCTGTGTCTGCTACTGTTTTATGGCAGCCTGTGTCTGCTGCTGTTTTATGGCAGCCTGTGTCTGCTGCTGCTTTATGGCAGCCTGTGTCTGCTGCTGCTTTGTCAGCCTGTGTCTGCTGCTGTTTTATGACAGCCTGTGTCTGCTACTGTTTTATGGCAGTCTGTGTCTGCTGCTGTTTTATGGCAGCCTGTGTCTGCTACTGTTTTATGCCAGCCTGTGTCTGCTACTGTTTTATGGCAGCCTGTGTCTGCTGCTGTTTTATGACAGCCTGTGTCTGCTACTGTTGTATGGCAGCCTGTGTCTGCTGCTGTTGTATGGCAGCCTGTGTCTGCTGCTGTTGTATGGCAGCCTGTGTCTGCTGCTGTTTTATGGCAGCCTGTGTCTGCTGCTGTTTTATGGCAGCCTGTGTCTGCTGCTGCTTTATGGCAGCCTGGGTCTGCTCCTGCTTCAAGACTGCCTGTGTGTTTTATGGCAGCCTGTGTTGAACTGATGGAAACAGTGTAAAATGTGCATTTTCTGCAGCCTGCACCCTATAATCATAATGTTACAGGTGTTCTCTAATGTTCGCTGTGCAGACAGCGCCACCCCTGTCCATGGGTTGTGTCTGGTACTGCAGCTCAGCTCCATCAAAGTAAACAGAATTCAGCTGCAATACCAAACACAACCTGAGGATAGGAGGGGGAGCCATGGTCATGTACAGACATCACAGAGCCCCCTACAAAAACTTAGTTAGGACCCCAGAGAGATTTGTGACTAATTTGCCTCTTTATTTATTCTTGGAGGATTTTTTTTTAATAAAAATGGAGAGCAATGCAAGCAATGGTATAAAATAACGAAAAAGCACTACCTCTCTGCCGTTCCAGTGCTGTGGTCCTCCCTGTCAGTCTATGGGCTGCAGAGATGATGTACCTGCTGCAGACAAGGTAAGTATTGAACAGGTAAGGGTGGGTTCACATCCGCGTTCTGGATTCCGTTATGGCTTTTCCGTTATAAAGGAAAATAACGGAATCTATAAGATGGAAGGACGGATCCGTTATGCTGTATTATGACGGAATGCAAAACGGAAGTCTTTGAAAGGCATTCCGTTTTGACCCGTCTTAATAGAAATCTATGGGGCAGCATAACGGATCCGTCTGATTTCTGTTATACAGAATGGAGAAAAAAGGTTTTGTTTTCCGTCTTGCATAACGGGACCCAGACGGATCCGTTATGATTCCCGTAGACTTCTAATCAAAAATCGGAATGCCTCTAAAGGCTTCCGTTTTGACTTCCGTCTTATGGATTCCGTTATTTTCCGCAATAACGGAAAGCCATAACGGAATCCAGAACGCAGACGTGAATCCACCCTAAGTAATGTTTCTTTTGTTATTTTATGCCATCGTCTGCTTTTACCCCAATTTTTTTAGCGATCTTGGATGAGCCCCCTTTAAGCCTCAGCCCCCAGCGCTATTCTGCTCTGAACAGCTCGTTGGATGCTTTGACTGCAGGGGAATAAAATCCAGACCGCGGTCGGCAGCCGCCGCTTGCGCATTACACGGATCCTTTTAATCTCCAGTCGTCCATTGGAGGAATAGAGATTTGATAAGCACCTGAGCAGCGGCAAAGTTCAGTCTGACAGCTCCATTTATTATATGTGAGACTCATCTGGAGTTCAAGAGCAGAAACTTTCAGCCTCCGTCCTGCTGCCGAAATCTGGAATCTGATGATTAAAAAAAAAATGCGATTTATGTCCCCGGAGAACGGGCGCAAAATGGATATTATAGAGAAGGGGGGGGGGGGGGCAGGGGAGCAATGGAGACACATGCCTGGGCCGAGCCGAGGCAGTCATTCATCTGCTCCCAGATCCTCTGACAGGGAGATTTAGCGCAGTATTTATATATATTACGCCCTCCAGTGCTCTGCTGACAAGTCAATGTCCCAGAGTAAGATGGAGGGGTCTCCGGGGGGACATTATCTACTACTAGAAAGTGGAAGCTTCTTCAGCGTTAAGTGCCCGAACCTCAGCCCCCGAGGCGGCGCTCCCTCTAAACCTCACTGATTTGTTCATCCCATTATCTTTATAAAAACGCAATCGGTAAAATGATTAGAAGAAATGGACGGATATAAATAACCCCCCGGACCAAAGAGCTTACGCTTTAATGTTGTGTGGGAGGTGACTAAGGAGAAGTTGACTCATAGTAGTGGTAAACTCTACCATTCAGTGTCTACGGGGACGAGGACATCAGCTTTGTGCTGTCAGCACTGGACCACTAGGCGGCCTGGTCTGAGGAATCAGGTTACATCCCGTGGACCGCCGGATATGTGCGCACCACTTACTGGCGGAGGCAGTGCCATGCTCTGGGCAACGATGTACTGGACATCCTGACATCATGTGGACGGAAACGTACCACCTACGGTACCTAAACACTGTACGGACAGGTAGCCCCCTTTATGGCAGTGGTGCCCCCTAATGGCAGTGCCCTCTTTCAGACAGGATAATGTCGTGGCCACACTTCAAAAACTGTCCAGGAATGAAGGACATGACGAAGAGATCAAGGTGACGAAAAAACTCCCAAGATCTGAATCCGATCATCATTTAGTCCGAGCAATGGAGGTTGCACCGAGCAACTTACAGGATCTGCTGCTAAAGGGGGCATTCACGCGGACGTATCCGTTTTGCCGCCCACAGAATGTGAATCCACAAAATACGGATGCCGTCCGTGTGCATCTTGCATTTTTCGCGGACTCTATTGAAAAAAGCTTATTCATGTCAACAAAACGGACAAGAATAGAACATATTCTAGAATTTGCGGACGGACACGTGCTGTCCGTATTTTTTTGCTGCCCCATAGAAATAAATGCGTCCGTGTCCAATCTGCAAAAAATGCGTATCGGATGCGGACTGAAAGTAAGGTCATGTGAATGCATCCTAACGTACTGGATACCATAGGACACCTTCAGAGATTACTTCATGGCTGGTCAGTGTACGCTGCAGTATAATATACCGTACATTGTTACAGGGGACACCCCGTATATACATTGTAATACGTGTTATACATAGTAGCAGCGCGGACGACGCCTTAGACTGTAGATAATACACAGTGCGACTTATCAGCATTAGGCTCCACTTACATTTGGGTTCTTCTGATTAGATGGCGGCATGCCGGACCCTGTTCAGGATGGTGTCCTGTTCTCCTCTTTAATTTTACTGCATCGTACGTGAACAAGGTCCGGGACGCACCGAAACGTTGACCGCAACTGATATATGGGCATTTCAAGGATGGAATAAAATATCTCTTCATCTGAAAATAATTTGAGTGCCATGATTTTATAGAATCTGATTCAACTGGACTTCTACCCCATCACTGACTCCAGTTCGGCCTGTCATCCTGCAAGTTGAGGAAGGCAAAAAACCCTGTGAGGTAGAAGCCAATTTTCATCACTTTAGGGGAATAAAAATTCCTTCCCGACTCCAATCAGGCATCAGAATAACTCCCTGGATCAGCGACTCCTCTCTAGTAGCTATAGCCTGTAATATTATTACACTCCAGAAATACATCCAGGCCCCTCCTGAATTCCTTTATTGTACTCACCATCACCACCTCCTCAGGCAGAGAGCTCCATAGTCTCACTGCTCTTACCGTAAAGAATCCTCTTCTGTGTTTGTGTGCAAACCTCCTTTCCTCCAGACGCAGAGGATGTCCCCTCGTCACAGTCACCGTCCTGGGGATAGATTATAGATTATACATTTGCATTGAGGATTTCTTAGGCAATTCTGTCAGATATGACCGTAAAAATTCTTGGTGTCAAAATGTTACCCGTCCCGGCTCCAGCGCTGTTCTTCCGCTCCTCCTCATGCCGAGGCTGCTGGGGTCTCATAGCTTGTAGTGTCCACCTCCTCCTCATTATTCCCCATCATTGCGCCCTCTACTTACAAAGAAATGTGCTTCATGACAAAGTAAATTGTTACGAAGAGAATTTCTTTGTGAAATTCGGCGAAACAGCCGTATCGAAGTTTTCATAACTTCGCTCAACACTGGTTATGGGCTAAATGCCACCTTAAAGGCACGTCCAGTTTTCTATTGTCTGTAATATTGCATGCAAGGACTATTGATGGACTGTTAGAGAGACATTAGGGGGCTGTTCTGTACAGGAGCCCGCTACTGAGTCCAGAATCTATGCCCAAATTTGGCCTGTATTAGTTGGATTACAGCTATGTGGATCCAGGGCCGTTTTCTGTTTTTCTGTATTTCTGAGGGGGCGGCATCCACACAGGAGTTATACACTGCTGGAGGATGCCGCCAGTGTTCACTTTAACCTGCGCATTCCTCTGCCTCCCCCCCCCCCCATCCCTGCTCCACCATTCAGCCTGCAGGCCTGTGTGGGTGGAGCCTTCAGCCTGGAAATCTGCATAAGCTCCTCCCACACGGTGCTGCAGAGCGATCTGGGCCTGCAGGGGAGAGAGGACTGTGAGCTTCAGGAGCGGGACAAGGGGAGCAGTGTTCTTTTGTTGTTGTTCTTTTGTTGGTGTTTTTTTCTTTTTTAACACAGAGGGGACACAAATGGCTT